>NC_092872.1:637031996-637241996 GCF_028372415.1 Notamacropus eugenii | reverse complement strand
TCACTGCCACAGATACTTTGTCAACAGTCAAATTACACCATGCTGATAACAATGCATAATGGTGTTCCTCAGTGGAGTCCCCTGTCATGAAACAGTGTTTCATAAAAATGTGATGCTTTCTTCTCAAGGAAATGGAACTCTGGCTGAATAAGTTTGTGTGGTTTGGTCATGGATGAAGATTGACTTTTTTGTGTGTGTCATTATCCCCCCCCCCTCCCCAAAAGGATGTATGGTATTTGTGTATTAAAATTCTGGGAATAATTTAGAAAGAGAATGGAGCATGGAAAATATTTACGCTGGAAGTTTTGCCTAAGCACTTTGTTTTGGGACATTTTCAAGGGTACTTTCTTGGTGAAATACAAGTATTTTTTTTACTCCTTCTTTACTTAAAGTCTATAAACATATTGAATGGAAGCCTCTCTCTAACAGGCAGTATTTAGATTAAAGAAAGGTTTGTTTAACTGCCTCTTTGCCAGAATTCTCAAAACATCACAGGACCCAGAAGATAAATGACTTTTTTGGGGGGGTTAGAGTTGCTTGCATTTTAGAAAATGAAGTTGGCTCATCTAAACTATTTTTTATCTTACTGGCTTGTTGAGGATCATTATGCTTGTATCATTAGCACTTTCCAAGAGTATTATAAGCTGGAAAGAAAAAAGAGAGAGAGAAATTGAGTGGTTATAAAGGTGAAGGTATAACTTTCAAAAGCTTTTGAGATTGTTCAAGTTTTTCTTTAAATTTCTAAAATCAAGGAGAATCGAACTAAAAAAATGAAATTAAAGGTTTTTTTCTCTCTCTTTAACTTTTACAGGTAGTAAACAGAATATGCATGTCATGGATCAAAGCTTCATTTCGTTCATTACAAATATGCATTTTATGCTATGTTCCTTTTTTAAAACCATCACCATCATATAACCCCAAAATAAATTCATGGAATTTTGACTAGATTTTTAAAAAATCTGCAAGTGAAGCTCTTTTTTTACACACCAAAAGTTAACTCAAAATTTAATCTTTAAATGGACCTTTAAAGGTTTGTATTTCTATTTATTTAATGTATTTTCTTCCCTTCCTGTCCCTGCCCCTGCATTTTCTTGAGTGGTCCCATTCAAACAAAGAAAAAAAAAAGACAACCCCTTTTCAACTGCACAAATATTGTAGCGTTCTCCCAAAGCTGTTAAGGAGGCCCACTAGAAGTTCTATGAATAGATGAATGCAAATGGAAATTTATTTTCTTCCCAGATATGATCCTTTGAACTTTACAAATAGAACAATGATGGTTTTGGAGTTGTAATGTAGCTTCTTTGCCCATATAGGTGTCTTGATAAAAAACACAACTAAACAAAACAATACAAGATCTTCGAGTCTTCCAAAATGATCTGGAATATTCCTATATTAAAACATTACAAAATATTAGAAGAGGAAATTTAAAGAGAGATTTGATTATATAATACAATCCAGCAGTAATCAATTTTACCTTCAATATCTTGCTTTTGTTTTCAAAATGCTAAATAAACAATACATAATGCATCCCTCATCAGCCAAAACCATGGAGGCTCTGTGCTCAAATAACAGGAAACATATTCAATTTTCCTAACAGAAGACAGTTCATTAAGCTGTGCCACATCAAATAAAACTTTAATTTCTCCAGCATCAGAGTCGCAATGAAAGCAATTGAAGAAGATGAGCCATATGGTACTTCTATCAGCAAACACATATTGCTCATTCCCCCAAAGTTTTCTAATTCTGCTCCCCAGACCTGTGTAATATAGATAATGTGCTCGGAGAGCAGCAACCATGAGCTATCTAGTGTACACTTCTAATACTGTATTTAATGGGAAATAATGAATCATAAAAGCCTAGAGAAGACGGCTTTTGCTAACCTAAATCTCAGCTGTAATTTCATTGTTCTGTGCCTAAGATGCTGTTTGCCCTTTCCAAACAACAGCAGTTGAACGTAATTATGCTGCTCCAAACCTGGGCTAGGAGAAAAAAAACCTCCTCAGTATAACCAAGTTTCTATTAACCCTTAAAATTCTGAATTTAATGATGCTCTGATTCAGGCATTGAGCTAGACAGGTATGTGCTGTCTTACCATCCAAAGTTCATTCCTCACCCCCTGCATGGCCAGGGGGCATTTATATCTAAGTTTGTAACCCTCCAATGCAACAGGAGTGATATATTAAAATTGGAGGACATTGCCTTGTTATAAGCAAATGAGACATTTGTTTGAAGGAATGCACATAAAGAATGAAGGCTATATATAGTGCTCATAAAGTAAGACTCCACCCCAAATATCAGCTATAATTTAGGCAGGAGCCATGATAAAATCATTGTAATGATCACTGTATATCTCAACTCTGAAAGCTAGAATTGTCTTAAAAAATTTTAAATAGTCCTAAGTCACTAAGCTATGAGAAGCAAAACATGCTGATACACTGGAAGGGTCTAGTCTAGTGTTTCTCCATATGGGCTTTGATTATCAGCCTATGATGCATATGTTTAAATGTGCCACTTTAAGTGTCATGACACAAGCCTACAAATGAGTGAGGTTTAATTCATCTTCATAGAAAAAAAATAAATCGATCATTTGGCTGATGATTTCTGCTTTCCGGTTATTTTTATGCACTAAACTGGTATTTTAGAGATATAAGATGCATCTAAAACACTGTCCAAAAAGTGTCACATATCGAAAACATATTTTAATGGTTTGTTTGTTTGGGCATCATAGGAACCAAGGACAATTAAATTAAAAAGAGACTTTTAAAAGTTAGAGATTGCCTTTTAAAAGCTTATTAAAATCAGCATGTTACATGTCTGTCTTTGAATTAGCTCTATAGACTTGATTGCCTTCATTAAATCTGGCTGTTTGGGTACTGCTCCACGTTGGCTCCAGCCTTCGTTCCAAACTGATTCTGACGTTCTCCACTTAAATTTTTTCTCTTTATAATCTTAACAAAAAAAAAAAAAATCTGTCTTCTCCGGAAAACTCACCTCCCCCAGCCCCAAGAAACAGTAAAGGAAAAGGGGTGGGGGATGTCATTAACAATGCAAAGAAAGACCAACAGGTAAAAAGGATGACAAGGAGACCCCAAACACTCACACACACAACAAACGACAACCACGACAACAGAAATCCCCCCAGCCCAGAAACAGAACATGGATGACATTTCATGAACGCCTTAGAACAAATGTTGGACCAGTTTTCTCGGACAGTGTAGAAGACCCTCTGCATGCTCCGGTGGGTTACAATGACAACGGTCTATGGCGATGTCAAACAAACCCGAGGATAAAAAGGTACTTTTGTTACCATTTTATCAAAGCTCTCCATCTTCGAGCCCGAGCTGCAGGCAGCATTTTGCTGGAATCGTAGATATTTCTCTGTCCAAGCTCCTTTGTTTGTGCATCTCATTTGCATCTATTTATCTCCAGCTGAGGGTGCTTTCAGCTCATTAAGGCCTCCCTTCACATTATTTCATAAGCCAGCTGCTAAGAGGGATTTCACCTGTGGTGACTGAGAAAAGAGGGGTGAAAAACCAAATTCTTCATAAAAAGGAAATCTTCTGACTCTCTGCCCCTATAAATGGGCACCATTTGTGTTAAACAGCCTCTTGTCATGATAGATGCCTCCAAGGGTCAGGGGTTAAAGTTGATTTGAAGGTCAGCAGTAAAACAACAGACAAACCAGACGCCAAACTGGTTCCTTAGCTGTCGGTGGGAGCAGTGGTACAACCAGGTCCTGAACCTTTTTCAACCTCTAATAAAACAGGGGATGAATCTGAAGTGCATCCACCAGGCCCCTGAGGAGAATGCACAGAAAAACACAAATAATATCGATATCAAGCCGCAACAGGAAACAATGGGGCATTTCTCCGTGCTACATGCATGCTTCTATTGTTTCAAGAGCTGGGGAATTAATTCCACTTATTTATTTAAGGCGTGTCAACTCACTGCCTAAACCTGTTTCGGTGTCAAGATGAATAAAACTTTTATGGCTCATAAAATAGAGCCATTCATCTCAATGTTCTTTGTGGTGCCTTTTCTCCCCCCTGGCAGACTGATCTAGGCCTCTGATTCGAAATGCTTACATCCGAACCCACTGTTGCTATGAACTGCAACATATTAGAAAATAAAATTATTTGATTGGCAAATGGAGCTCAGCCGAAGCAATAAAGAAAAACATTTTAGCAGCCACGCAATACCCCTCCCCTCCCCGTTCTCCTAAATATGTTGTACTGGCTACGTGTATTTGGAGCATGCTTTATTTATTTGGCATCAGAGGAAGTTCTATTATTTTAGAATTTAAAAAAAAAGTTCTGAATGATGCCCACAAACCCTTTGTTTCTTAGAATATTATACATTTATTTGGAGATGCAGCCTTCTCTGTTATAACAGTACTTATTCCATTCTTGTTACTGTTCTATAATCAGTTTGTAATGATGGGACAATCTCATCTTTGTCATAGCTCTTTTACTACTAAGTTCTGCAATTAATTAAGAGCTTTAAATTGTAAAAAAAAAATAATAGATGGAAGAAAAAAAAGAAGGCCTCAATCTGAATTTTGCACTATTGAATTGAGTGGCATTATCAATTTTAATTCTAATGTGCATACCAACTCAAGTATTATTAGTAATGCATGCCAATCTGGCCATACTAACTGAAATGATGGTTCTAGAATGGACAAGAATCTTTCAGTGAATTATCCAGATTATAGGTTTACTTAGAGCAAAAACATTTAAGGAAACAGTGCCATTGGTGAAGGTCTAATTTGTAACTTGCATCATGGACTCATTGGATCTAGAATGGGGAGTCATGTCAGAGGCCATCATCTCTAGCTGATGGGGAAATGGGTCCCAGGGAAGCTATTATGTGACTTGACAAGTCAGGCAGTCAGTGTTAGGGTTAAAATTTGCATTCAGGTTCTCTGACTCCAAGGCCAGAGCTCTTTCCATCCACACATCTCTGTGCCCAAAGTCTTCCAAAAAGTTCCTTGCTTTATTGTATCATGAATTGAGCTGGGGTAGCTTGGTTACTATTTGATTTTCAGTGTTCATGCTGGTGATCTCTCTGAAAAATATTGTGACTTTTTATGCTGAGCTTATTCCTACATATCATATTTTGTTTTATATTTTTATAAACACATCAAATATCCATGTGCAGATTTGTTTGCCCCATCCTGACGTTTGTCCAGATGAGTGGGACCAAGTAGTAAGCTGCATTTTCCCACTTTGCTTGTAAACAAACTAAGGCCCTTGGGAAATGTGGTCCAGTTCCTCTGTGCCAGGCACAACTCATGATCCAACTGTGCTTTAGTTCTCTGTTGAACTCCATGCATGAACTCTGTTGACTAATAGCTACGCAAAGGGTGGCCCATTTAAGAAATATCCCTGTTTGAAAATATGACTACTTTGAAATGTCCCTAAGAAAAATGACTTATGATCGAATGGAGTTTATTTAATCTGAAGCAGTATGTTCTTATTTGACTATGGATTAGGAGACTTTTCTTCTCGTAACAAATTACATTTTAAAAATTGCAAGTAGTCCTGCCCTGTACCAGAAGGCTTACAGTTGTAGCTGGAACACGTTTCTGACTTATTAAATGTTGTTTATATCCTCATCCACAAAGACCCGCTGCCTTCAGAAAACATTTTACAGCTCCCTCTGTAACTCCCTTATCAATTTTCTCTCTTGAGAAATTTACACATTAAATTTAACGCCCCCCCCCAAACTCTACCCCAGTCCCAGACTCAGAACCTGCAGACAATGAGAGCAAATATATAGACTCGACCCCCCAGCCCCAAATCTTCGACCATATCCCTTATATTTCTTTTACTTTAATCTAATCAGTAATTCCTTAGCTTGGCCAAATAGTTAAAAATGTTAAGTGCTAGCAATGCCTTCTACAGCCCTCTCATATCTGTCTCTGTTTATGGAATGGGTCCTGGCTGCCTCCTTTTCTGTTCAGTTCTAGGTCTTCGGGTCAGAAGACTGTAAATACACATAGCACTGCCCCAACCCATAAATCTGAGCAAAGGGCAAGCTTATATATTCAGATAAGCAATGTCGAGACAGGGGTAGGGTGGGGTGGAGGTAAGTGGGGGGAGGAGCATGAGCAAACAGAGTCTGGTATAGCAGCCATGTTCTCAGAAACAAAATGAGAAAGCCAAGAAATCTTGTTGGGAAGGAAAAGGATCTCTTGTCTTGTAACGTCTTTCTTTGCTTCTCATGGATGAAGCTGCATTTCGTCCTCCCTTTCCTTTAAAAATCTTGCTTCTAGATTGATTATTACTTAATATGGTATTATTTAGAGACAGTAAAAATGAACAATAAAATGCTATTTGCTTCAAATATAGTATTTTTCTATCTTAAATGTATTTTTTTCTTGACCTGTGTGTATTTGTGTGAACTAGAGTCACTGTACCAGGAATTCTCCATTATAATTACTCAATTCCAAGGTCTTTAGTTAAATAACCTTACTGTTGGTCACCATGACAATTTTCAAAGAAAAATATTGATGTAGGAGCTGGGAATGGCAAAGTGATAGATCATTGTATAACTTGGTGAATTATATTTATTTTGCTTCCCCCTTCTCATCTTTGGGATCCACTGAATTTAGAAACCTTTATAAGTTTTGGACAGAAATTCCTCCTGGATGAAATGATCACTGCTAATGCCAAGCATCATTTAGCATTAAAAACAAACAAACAAACAAAAAACCATTTTATGTTAATGTTCCTTCTATGCATAAAATTCTATAAAATATATAGTGTGAGATGAAAAGGTTTAAGAAATGGCATAGTTTATAATCCTATTAAATCCAACAAGCGTCTATTAAGTGCCTTTTAATCTAGCAACAAGCATTTATTAAGTGCCTACTATATACAAGGCATAAGCTATATGCTGAGATATAAAGATATCTGAAAAAACTGTCTTTGCCCTCAAGGAGTTTTTCTTCTATGCATTCAGAGTTTATAAGGCAATAGGAAATATGAGACACGTTTTGCAAACAATTACAATTTAAAATGGAATTTCATTCCACAAATACTTATTAAACACCTACTATATGCAGAACACTGGGCTAGGGACTGGGAAGATAGAAATTTAATCTAAAACCTAGTCTCTGCCCTCTTGAATTTAATAATCTAATAGAGAGCTATGACACATATACAGAAAACAATAATGAATTATATGTAATAAGTGCTTTACAAAATTCTCAATGAGGTCCGAAAGGAGAATAGTTGTCATCAATTAGAAGGACCAATCAATCATTATGCGTTTATTAAGCACCTACTGAGTGCTAAATGTTGTGCTAAGCGATGGGAAGGTTCCACAGAAGGTATGGTATTTGAGTAGCCACTGAAAAATCTTTGAACAAAGAAATGACGAGTTCTGCATATAGGGTATGTAAGCTTGGTCTGGCAATAGTATGAAGGGTGTCTCAGACAGAAAAGAGAATGAAAGCGAGAAGCGTCATGAGGAGAGGATAGAGTGGAACAAAAGACTTTACTAGGGTGGTGGCAGAGGGAAAGTCAGGATGTGACAGAGGTTAGAGAGTACATCAATATTTGATAATTGAATGTGAGAGGTCAGTGAGAAGAAGAGGCAAAGATGGCACTGTGGTGATCCTTGGTAATCACAGGAATTATAGATTTAGAATTAGAAGGTGCTTAGAATACAACAGACTACACATGATGAGAACTAGATATGATGTGGCCTCCAGGCCACATGTGGTCTTCAAGTGTGGCCCTTTGACTGAATCAAAAATTCAACCTCTTCATTTTGGAAATGAGATAACTAAGGCCCAGAAAAATGAAGTGATTCATCCAAGGTGAATTGCACAGATTAGAAGAGGCAGAACTTGGATCAAAATCCAAGTCCTGATTCCAGATCCAATGACCTCCCATTATACCATGTTCCTTTTCTTTTCCGACATCCTATTTTCTTTTGCCTTGGCAATTTGACCCTCTGAACTCTGCTCTCTCTCACACCTTTAATCTCTCCTTCTCTACTAGCTTCTACCCTGCAGTCTAGAAAAACATTCAACTCATCTTTCTCCTTAAACAGATTTCAGTTGACCCTGTCCTCCCTCTCAAGTGATCCTATATATTTCTTTCTTTCAAGGTCAGACTCTTAGCAAAAAAGTTGTCTATCACTGTCCCTACTTCCTCACTTCCTCAATTTCTAACTCATCAAAGTTTGGCTTCCAGCTTCACTACTAGACCCAAACTATCCTTTCCAAGGTTAACAATGATCTCAACTTCTAAATCTGATTGTCTTTTCTTAGGCTGCAACCTACTTGACCTCTTTGCAGCTTTTGATATTATTGGCCATTCTCTCCTAGAAGCTCTCTTCCTTGGCTGCCATGATACTGGTCCCTCTTGGTTTCCTCTTACCCATCAATCCACCAACACTTCTGTCCTGTGGTTCTACTGACCTAATTGGTAATAGCTCACTATATCTAGACTGATCCTTATCATCCAACTATGTTTCACAAACATCTTGCCATGCTTATGAGAATGAGTTCTAGTGAATAACTTCCATTTTTATATTTGTTTCCCTGATGCTTAGCACAGTGAATATTACTGTCAAGGGTACCACAATCCTTCCAGTGCTCAGGGCTAAAACCTTGGTATCATTCTCAGATGACCATTGTAACTTACTCCACATGTCCAGTTCATTTCCAAATCTTTTCATTTTTATCTTCCATATATGTAGATAGATAGATATTGATAGATTAATCAATATAGATGTCTATATAGATAGATAGATAGAAAGGTAGATGAATGGATAGATAGAGAGGTATATTTCCACTGACACAGGCACTACCCTCATGCAGGTCTTCATCACTTTGCCTGAATAATTCACAAGAATCTTCTAGTTTTTTCCCTACCTCCCCCCCAGTTCATCTTTCATTTGGTTGCCATTATGATTTCTCTAATATGTAGATCAAACCATGCCATCTTCCCCATTTAATAAGCTCCAGTGGCTCCCTATTATCTCCAGGATCAAATATAAAATCCTCTGCTTGGTATTTAAGTTCTTCACACTTAAGTTCTTAAGTCCCTTCCTACCTTTCCAGTTTTCTTGTACTTTACTCTTTTCTATGCCCTCCATGACTTGGCTACCATTGGTCCTACTCTATACATAGGCATCTTCTACCTCCATGCTTTTACACTGCTTGCTTCTCATACCTGGGATGGTTTTCTTCATCTCTTAGTTTCCCTGGCTTCTTTCAAGACTTGGTTCAAATCCATTTTCTGTAGGAGGCCTTAACTGATCCTACCAGCTACTTGCGCCTTTTCCTTCAAGCTTGCCTTCTATTTAGCCTGTGTATGTATCATAAGGTACCTAGTTATTTGCTAGTTGTCTCCCTTAATACAATGAGGACTTCTTGAAGGCAAGGACTGTTTTTGTTTTTATATCACCAGCATTTAGACCAGCACAGGGTACTTAAATCTTAATGAACGATTAATGCTTATTAATTGACTGGAACCTAGTAGATCTTTAATAAATGCTTTTTGAAAAGGCCTCTCTTCTTCAATTGAAAAAAAAGTATGAAAACTTTATGTAGGTGAGATCTTATATGAGGGGTATAAAGCTAAAGAGTATAATTTGGTCAATGGTCGGGATGATTGGGTACAAGGTCTATCTAGATAGTTGGAACTAATTCAGTCCAACCTTGCATCTATCGTTGAACTTCTCTGGGTGGCCTTAGTTTCTTATCTGCCTAGTGAGGATTGAATTAGATGACCTACAAGGTGCCTTTCAGCTCTAATATTTTATGTTTGGGTCAATTATTTTAAGGTTTGTTCCCCCTTCTGCAGGAAATACGAAATGAGTAGAAATCAAACATCTGTAGAATACATGGAGGGTAGAATTGAAGTTTTTTTCAACCATGATCTATGAAACATTCTTTTTGCCAGGCTAAAGTCTTAAAGTTGATAAACCTTTATGTAATAATGTTCAGGGGTGGAATTTTACAAACATTGGCTAATTGAGCAACCTTAGGCAAGCTGTTTTTTCTCTCTGGGCCTTGTTTTCACAGAATCACAGAATTTCAGAGTTGGAAGGAACACTAAATGTTCAGTTAATCCACCCAACCCCCCTAAAGAATCCCTGTGACAGCATACTAGAAAAATAGTCATCTGAGGCTTTGGAAGCCTCCAATGAGAGGAGACCCACTACCTCACAAGGCAGCTCATTACCCTTTGGGATAGTTCTTATTGTTAGAAAGCTTTTATGGTGATTGACCCAAATTTGTTTTTTCACAGCTTTTAACTATTGCTCCTGCTTCTGACCTTTGGAGGGCAAATGGAACAAACTCAATTCCTTTTGTATATGAAAGCTCTCCCAATCCTTGAAGACATCTTTCCCTCATGTCATTACTTCCCTAAGCTAAACCTTCTCAGTTGCTTTAACTGATCCTCATAGACAGTTAGTTGGTAGAGTAAGTACAGGTCTAGACCTGGAGTCAGGAACACCTGAGTTCAAATCCAACCTCATATACTTATTAGCTTTGTGAGCCTGAGGAAGTGACTTAACCTCTGCCTGTGTTGGTTTCCTCATTTGTAAAATGGGAATAATAATAGCACCTACCTCCCCAGATTATGGTGGGTATAAAATGAGATAACATTTGTAAAACACTTTGTAAAGTTTAAAGCCATATATAAATGTTCATTGTCATAATTATTATATTTTTCATATAAAATTATTATCAGTTTTCAACGTTCACTTCCACAAAATTTTGAATTTCAAATTTTCTCCCCATCTCTCCCCTACCCCTACCCCAGAACAGCGTGTATTCTGATTGTCCTTTCCTCCAATTTGCCCTCCCTTTCATCGACTCCCACTCCTATCCCCTTCTTTTCTATTTTCCTATTGGGTAAGATAAATTTCTATATCCCATTGCTCATGTATTTGTTTCCTAGTTGCATGTAAAAACAACCCCTAACATTCATTTTTAAAGCTTTGAGTTCCACATTCTCTCCCTTACCCCCTCCCCACCCACCCTCATTGAGAAGGTAAGCAATTCGTTAAAGGTTATATATACGTGTGAGCATTCAAAACACTTCCATAACAGTGATGTTGTGAAAGACTAAGTATATTTCCTTCTATCCTTTCTTGCCTTCCATTTACTCAATTCTCTCCTTTGACTTGTCCCTCTACCAAAGTGTTTGCTTCTGATTACCCCTTTCCCCCAATCTGTTACCCCTTCTATTATCCCCTTCCCCCCCTGTTTTCCTGTAGGGTAAGGTAAACTTTCAGACCCAATTGAATGTGTTCCCTCCTGAAGCCAAAACTGATGTAAGGAAGGCTCACTTATTCCCTCTCATTTTCCCCTTCTTCTCCTCCATTGTAAAAGCTTTTTCTTGCCTCTTTTATGTGAGATGATTTACTACATTCTAACTCTCCTTTTCTCTTTTTCCTAGTACATTCCTTTCAACCCTTAATTTTCCTTTTTAGATATCATCCCTTCATATTCAGCTTACCCTATGCCCCCCCTCTCTCTCTGTATCTCTCTCTGTCTCTCTCTCTCTCTATATAGATACATACCTATACATGCACATATACATACACACATATATACATTATATATGTGTGTGTATATATGTATATATATAGTATGTATATATAGTATATGTGTGTATATATATAATATATCTCTACTATATATATATATGTGTGTTGTATATATATATATATATACATATATATATGTATATATATATATATATATATATGTATATATATATATATATATATATATATATATATATATATATTCCCTTTAACTATCCTAATACTGAGAAAGGTCTCATGAGTTACAAATATCATCTTTCCATGTAGGAATGTAAACAGTTCAACTTTACTAAGTCCCTTATGGTTTGTCTTTTATGTTTATCTTTTCATGTTTCTCTTGATTCTTGTATTTGAAAGCCATATTTTCTATTCAGTTCTGGTCTTTTCAGTAAGAATGCTTGGAAGTCCTCTATTTCATTGAATGGCCATTTTTTCCCCTGAAGTATTATACTCAGTTTTGCTGGGTAGGTGATTCTTGGTTTTAGTCCTGTCTCCTTTGACCTCTGAAATATCATATTCCAACCTTTCTGATCCCTTAGTGCAGAAGCTGCTGAGTCCCAAGTTAGTCTTATTGTATTTCCACAATACTTGAATTATTTCTTTCTGGCTGCTTGTAATATTTTCTCCCTGACCTAGGAACTCTGAAATTTGACTACAATATTCTTAGGAGTTTTCCTTTTGCGATCTCTTTCAGGAGGTGATTGGTGGCTTCTTTCCATTTCTATTTTACCTTCTGGTTCTAGAATATCAGGGCAGTTTTCCTTGATAATTTCTTGAAAAATGATGTCTAGGCTCTTTTTTGATCATGGCTTTCAGGCAGTACAATAATTTTAAAATTATCTTTCTTGGATCTATTTTCCAGGTCAGTTGTTTTTCCAGTGAGACACTTCACATAGTCTTCTATGTTCTTCTGGTTTTGTTTTATAGTTTCTTGATTTCTCATAAAGTCATTAACTTCCATTTGCTCCATTCTAATTATTAAAGACTTTTTTCTTCAGTGAGTTTTGGACTTCTTTTTCCATTTGGTTCATTCTGCTTTTTTAAGGCATTCTTCTCTTCATTGGTTTTTGGATTGCTTTTACCTTTTGAGTAAGTCTAATTTTAAAGGTATTATTTTCTTCAGCATTTTTTGGGTTTCCTTTAGCAAGTTGTTGACTTGTTTTTCATGATTTTCTTGCATCACTCTCATTTCTCTTCCCAGTTATTCCTCTACTTCTCTTGCTTGATTTTCAAAATCCTTTTTGAGCTCTTCTATGGTCTGAGACTAATTCATATTTTTCTTAGAGGCTTTGAATGCAAGGGCTTTGGTTTTGTTGTCTTCTGGCTATATGTTATGATTTTACTTATCACCAATGACATAAGAAAACACCTCTTCACTGAGAAAGTAATAATCTATAATCTATTTCTTTTTCCCCTGTTTGTTCATTTTTCCCAACCAATTACTTGACTTTTGAGTTTTATTAAGTGGAAGGTTCCAGAAACAGCCTCTGTGTTGGCATTGGCTATAGCTGCCTGGGGCTGAGTCTAGCTGGGGTGGGGTTGGGAAAGGATCCTGCTCTCCTCTCAGCCAGGTGAGAGACCCTTTCCAATGACCTTTGAAGTTGTCTTTGGTATTTGTGGGTTGTAAAGTCTGGAATCCACAGCAGCTGCCAACGATTCAATCCCCTAAGGCTTATTCCTGCTCAGTCCATGCAGGGGTAGCCCACACTGAACTGTGCTCTGCTCCCAGCCTGGTGTAATAGACCCTTCCTGTTGACCTAGATTGTCTTGGGCTGGACATTTGCTTTAGTCTGTCATTTGTGGCTTCTGCTGCTCTAGAATTTGTTTAGAGTCATTTTTTATAGGTTTTTTGAGGGGTTTGTGGGAAGAGCTGTAGCAGGTCCCTGCTTCTACTCCACCATCTTGGCTGTTCCCCTTATAATATTTATAATAATAATTATTATTATATGACATAGATTGAAGTTATTTGTTGTGCTCCTTTGGACATTTTTTGTCATAAAAGTGTGCTTCCTAAAATGTGATTCTTATAAATGAACTTAAAACATCATCATTTCCTTCACCTTTTGGTCCTGGAAGCTATGTACCTCACAATGCAATCTAAGATCATCTTCTTAGATTCACACCTTGCCTCCTACTGAGGTGGCAGTTCACTATTCCCTAGATATTTTTCAGGCAAATTGATGTCTAATCATGCCTCCCTTGTCTTGAACCTTTGAAAGAGTTTTTTGAACTCCAATGCAAAATAAAGTAATTTAGATGATCTCTACATCCCTTTTAGGTTGAAAATCCTATGACTTAAGAGTCCACTTACAATTTCCCAAGTAAATGCCCTGATAAATCTCTGAACTCATCATTGTGGGTACTTCTGCCAGTGATGAAGGTCACAGGTCATCCTATCCAACTCTCCTCCATGTCTTTCATTAAATCCTTCACAGGGGTTATGATTTACATGGTATGTGTTACGTATTTAAGCAACTTTATAAGGCAATTTTTAACTGAAAAACTAACATGAAATAAATTGAAAAGTCAAGTTTTCTAAGGATAACTTCACTTCAAGCATTCTGACCCATATTGGTATTTAAGTCCTACACTCCTAAAAGACAGACAAATGGTATTTATCACACTTATATAGCTGAAATAGAAAATGGGAGACATTCTTGGTGAAGTCCATTGGTTCCAGTTACCTCATGGTGAACTAGTTAGGCAGACTTGACTTTTTGAATACTTCATTTCTAAAATTCTATCATTTGGGAGCTTATGGTCAATAAATCACTTTTTCCTCATTTTTGAAAAAATGACTATGATTGCTTTGTGTGGATTCTTCATGACAATTGCTAGATACCAAGGAGTTGCAAACTCATTAAAATCATCTATATCTCAACATGTTCATATTTCATTTACCGAACAGACAAATTGATTGTATGAAGCAACAGCAACAATAAAGCTAGGAAACAATGATGCTTAATAGTATTAAGAGATAGCAAGGCGTCACAATGGAGAGAATGTTGGTTATGGGATCGGGAATATCTCAGGTGAAATAATGCCTCAGACACTTACTAGCTCAGTAATCCTGGGCAAGTCACCTATCCTCTGTTTGCCTCAGTTTCCTCAATTTTAAAATGAGAATAATAGCATCTCCCTCCCAGAAATGATCAAACATTATAATATTCATACAGCACTTTATAAAACTTAAAGTGTTATATAAATATTAGAGAAATTTGTTTTCAGTATTTTCAGATTTTTATTCATTGAACATAATTTGAAATATCATTTTTTTTATTGTCTTTAAAATATATAATTATGGCTTTGTGTTTGGAACCACCAAGGAATGGAAGCTGAATAACATGTATCTTTAAAATACAAATTGAGCCCCAAGTGGGTGGCAGGGCTAGGGTTTTTCAAAGGGTTTGAATTTTGGCGCATGTTGGCTTTCCTCTAAATTATCTTTGTTTTGAAAGTCTTCCTGGCTTTCTATTTATCTGCAATTGCTATGCTCTCATTATAAGTGGAAAGAATATTGGATTTGAAGTCAGTGTGGTGAAGCTTATGTCTCTCACTTCTGCTACTTTCTTCCTGTGTCACCCTGGGCAACTTTCTGGGTCTTAGTTTCCTCATTTGTAATTTGAGAGAGTTGGGCTAGATGCAGGGGTGGGGAACCTGCAGTCTCCAGATTATATATGTCCTCAAGGCCTCAGGTTCTCTACCTCTGGAGTAGAAGGTGTTATAAGTCCCTTCTAACTCTAAATCTATTATTTTAAGATTTTCCTTTTCGTTCTTTTCATGCAAATGAGCAGAATCTAGGTATTTGTTTGAGAACACAAAATCTTTTCCAGATAGCATTAAAGACTAATAGTAAATTTCATTTTGATGGAGCTCAAGTTTACATAATTTTTCAAAAGTTAGTCTATACAAAAATATGCTTCAAATAATTTAATATTTAATGTAATGTCTAGAAATTTTGTCATCTAGTCAAATTTTTGTATTTGACAAAGTTCAATACACCCTTTTGGTAGAATTTGAGTTTTTAATCTTGCCAGATTTGCCAGATTATAGTAGCTAACATATATATACATATATATATATATGTATATGTGTGTGCTATATATACACATATAGTATATATAGTAGCTAACATATATAGCACTTTAAGGTTTGCAAAGTGCTTTAGATATGGTATCTCATTTGATTCTCAAACAAAATCCTGGGTAAGAAGCTATTATTATTCCCATTTTGTAGATTAAGAAATTGAGGCTGGAAGAAGTTAAGGGACTTGCCCAAGGTGGTAGAGGTAATAAGTATGGAAGGTAGAATTAGAATTCAGATCTTTCTGACTCTCAGTCTATTTCTTCACCCACTATGTCAGTTTAGATGCTTCAGACAAAGAGACAGTGGTGGAAGTACAGATAGCCCAATGAATTAGCTCAATTTAGGCTAGTTAGGTTTAGTTATTTAAAGCTGTTAGGGATTTTTTTTAATTTTGGTACTAACATACTGAGTTTTTGTGAGTAGGACTAGTTTCTTTTCATCAATACTTTAAAGCTCCCTATTTTTCAGACTACTAAGGATGATGTATACAATAAAGTTATTTCTGTCTCATTTCCCTTCATTGAACACAAGATGACCTATTGATATGATCTGTCATGTTCATCTTTTGTTGTCCTTTTTTCAAAACCCTACAATAAATTCTTTTTCTCCATACTCACTCTAACTTCCATCTAACACTCTGCTTTGTCCTTTAATAATCTTAATTTTCCCACATATTCTTTTTGTCCCTAAGGTAGAAAGGTATAGAGAGATTGTAATTTGTGCTAGTGGCGAAAGTAGCCATGTTGAAGAGATCCATGTTCATTCTTAAGTATATCCTTAGGATAATAGAGTCTGGAAAATATAGACTGTCCAATGTGAATATAATCATTTGAAGACAAAAATGCCAAATAGCTGTCTCATCTAGTAACATATGTCTACATGATCACATGATCGGTAGTACAGTAGAGTAGTTCATTTGCTCAATTTCAGTCAATGAATTTATTATGACCCCAATACCTTATCAGCAAAACTTGAGGGGAAAATGACATACTTATGCATATATGTGGATACAAACACACATGTGCATACAAACATATATAAATATATGCATTTACATATGTAAGAGCCAGAGTAAAGTCCTATACACATACCTTTATGTATATTTGTCTATGCGTACATAGGCATATATAGTACTTTACACTGGTTCCCTTATATTGGACCACTGTGCAGAACTGTTTATGAATGTAACCTATTTTTTGCTTCCTTTTGTATCCATAGCAGTTAGAATAACCTCTGGTACAGAGCAAGTACTTAAAAAAAATTTATTGGCTGACTGGCTAAACAATAAACCACACTTTTGAGGTGTCTATATTGCCTGGTATATGTAAGTATCATTTCAGATGGGGAATGAGCATAACTTTTAAAGTATAAAATAAGCAATATTTTGAATGATTTGATACCTTTTTGCTTCTTAACTTAACATTTTGTTAGATCAATGAAAAGCAACATTAAATTAGACCAAAGTGACATTAGTAAATGTTTCAAAAAGTGCCATTGATTTTTTTTACTAGTTATTTTAAGATGGAGTATTGTAGTGAAATCTGTTAGATTTAAGATGGAAAATGATGATGATAAGAGCTTTAGATAGAGATACTGAAAACCTGAGTTTAAGCCCCAGGTGTTCTACTTATTAGTGAACTGATTAGGGGAAATCACTTAATCTCTTATCCTATAGCTTTTCTATCTAGCTACTTGATAGTTGAATAAGCTAGACTACTAGATTGGTGCATAAAAGTATTTTTGTTTAAATTCTGAAGCATAGTATAAATGTGAGGTATTTTTATTTGCCCATATGTAAATATTGGAAGAATCTGTGATTTGGTGAGTATAAGGAATCCTCATCCCATCTTCAACTTAGTTGATAAATCCTAGGGAATTTTCTGGGGGCTATAAAAGCTAAGTGAATTACTTAAGGTCACCTACCTACTAAATGGAATTTGTGGGATTTGAACCCATTGTCTCCTGACTTTAGGCACAGAACTCTATCTACTTTGCCAAGTTGCTTCTACATGTATTTAATCATAGGAGCTTAATTCTGAATAGAACCAGGAACTGAAAATTAATTGTTTTGTGACTAGAGATCTACTAATTTCATCATCACTTTTCAAAGTATTGTTTTGTGAATGACATCATTTATAGAATATCGTGTAACTTAAATTTATTGTTTTTTTTCATTTCTGCAATGCTCGCATTGCTGAGGTCTAGCTGCATGTGCAATAGATCAAAAAAATATATCAAAAAATATAGCTGATGAAGAAGGATAGATCAGGCAGCAACCAGTGCAAACTGAGCTTGAGCCAAACTAAATCAATCCATTTCCTGCTCTGTTCTATGAAGACTTCAAGAAGTCATAGCATGTGCAGCAGCCACACCCCAGTAAAACTATCTCAGCAGGCTGGATAAACCAGGTTGAGGGTAACTGATAGGCCTCAGACCTCACCCCAAGAATGTGAAGACTTTTCTTGGTGAAATGGACAGATGTGAGCAGTTTGTTCTAATGGCCATGAAGGCAACTGAAGCAGGCATTGTGGGGCTCTTAGAGCTTGGTTTGACATCAAAGATGCCAACATCACCCGCTGCATCCTGGACCATTACCAGACCCTGACTTTTGTTTTACCATTAGATTTCAGACTTCAGAGACAGAGTAAGGCTGACAATCTGTGCAATTCTGCTTCACTTAAATCCAATTCACAAGCAAGTTTGTAATGTCATTGATATTCAAAAACGAAGGACGAACCATAGCAATGTGGAGTTCAACAACATCTCACTTCTTTTTTTTTTTTTTTTTTGATTTGTTTTTTTTTTTTTTCTCCTTTATTAATTTTTTTATTTTTTTTAATGTTTAACAATCACTGCCATACAATTGCGATTTTATCCCTCCCCACCCACCCCCCACTACCTCCCTCCCTCCCCACGACTGCATACAATTCTGTATAGATTCTACATATACTTTCCTATTGAGTATATTTTCACTATCGTCATGCTATGTAGTCAGACTAAGATAAATGAAAGAATCCGTATAACAAATCAGAACATGATACACAAACAGATACACATACACAAACATGATCTGCTACATTATGTGAGTGACTTCCATATTTCTCTCTCTGAGTGTGGAAGGCTTTTTGCCTTGAGGTCCACCATTGGGATTTTTTTTTTTTTTTCAGAGGTTCTTGTGTTATTACAAAAATCTAAGTCTACCAGAAAAAACTCTCACACACTGTGGTTGTTGCTGTGCATAAAGTTCTCCTGGTTCTGCTCCTTTCAATCAGCATCAGGTCATATAAGTCCTTCCAGGCCTCTCTGAAGTCTTCTTGTTCATCATTTCTTATGGCACAATAGTACTCCATTACATTCATATACCATAATTTATTCAGCCATTCCCCAATTGATGGACATCCCCTTGACTTCCAGTTTTTGGCAACTACATAGAGTGCTGCTATAAATATTTTTGTACATGTGGGACCCTTTCCCATTTTTATGATCTCTTGGGGATATAGTCCTAGTAGCGATATTGCTGGGTCAAAGGGTATGCACATTTTTGTAGCCCTTTGGGCATAGTTCCAAATTGCTCTCCAGAATGGTTGGATGCGCTCACAGCTCCACCAACAATGAATTAGTGTTCCAACTCTCCCACATCCTCTCCAGCATTTATCATTTTCTTGTTCTGTCATGTTTGCCAATCTTATAGGTGTGATGTGGTACCTCAGAGTTGTTTTGATTTGCATCTCTCTAACCAATAGTGATTTAGAGCATTTTTTCATATGATTATAGATAGCTTTAATTTCTTCCTCTGAAAATTGCCTGTTCATATCCTTTGACCATTTATCAATTGGGGAATGACTTGTATGATTATACATTTGGGTCAGTTCTCTATATATTCTAGAAATGAGGCCTTTATCCCCGAGCTTAGCTGTAAAAATTTTTTCCCAATTTACTACATCCCTCCGGATTTTGGTTGCATTGGGTTTGGTTGTGCAAAAACTTCTCAGTTTAATGTACTCAAAGTTATCCATTTTGCATTTCATAATGCATTCTATCTCTTCTTTAGTAAAGAATTCTTCCCTTCTCCATAGATCTGATAAATACACTATTCCTTGCTTCTCCAGTTTATTCATGGTATCAATCTTTATACCTAAATCATGTACCCATTTGGACTTTATTCTTGTGTACGGTGTCAGGTATGGGTCTATGCCTAATTTCTGCCACACTGTTATCCAGTTTTCCCAGCAATTTTTGTCAAACAATGAGTTCTTATCCCAGAAGCTGGGGTCCTTGGGTTTATCAAACAGAAGGTTGCTATATTCCTTGCCTACTGCATCTTGAGTGCCAAGTCTATTCCACTTGTCTACCTCTCTGTTTCTTAGCCAATACCAAGTGGTTTTGATAATTGCTGCTTTATAGTACAGTTTAAGGTCTGGTAGCGCTAGGCCACCTTCCCAAGCATTTCTTTTCATTAGTCCCTTTGATATTCTGGACCTTTTGTTTTTCCAAATGAATTTTGATATTATTTTATCCAGCTCTATAAAGTAATTATCTGATAGTTTAATTGGTATGGCACTAAATAAGTATATTAATTTGGGTAGAATTGTCATTTTTATTATATTAGCACGGCCTACCCATGAGCAACTAATGTTTTTCCACTTACTTAAATCTGAGTTTATTTGTGCAAAAAGTGTCTTGTAATTGTGTTCATATAGTCCCTGGGTTTGTTTTGGCAGGTAGACTCCTAAGTATTTTATACTGTCTACCCTAACTTTAAATGGGATTTCTCTTTCTATCTCTTGCTGTTGGACTTTGTTGCTAATATATAGGAATGCAGAGAATTTGTGTGGGTTTATTTTGTACCCTGCAACTTTGCCAAAGTTGTTTATTAATTCAAGTAATTTTTTACTTGAATCTATGGGATTCTCTAGGTAAATCATCATATCATCTGCAAAGAGTGATAACTTAGTTTCTTCTTTGGCTATTCTAATTCCTTGAATATCTTTATCTTGTCTAATTGCTACAGCTAACATTTCTAGTACCATATTGAATAATAGTGGTGATAATGGACAACCTTGTTTCACCCCTGATCTTATTGGGAATGCATCTAGCTTATCCCCATTGCATATAATGCTTGCTGAAGGTTTTAGATAGATACTGCTTATTATTTTATGGAAAGTTCCCTTTATTCCTACGTTCTCCAATGTTTTTAGTAGGAATGGATGTTGTATTTTGTCAAAAGCTTTTTCTGCATCTATTGAGATAATCATGTGGTTTTTGTTAGCTTTGTTGTTGATGTGGTCGATAATGCTAATAGTTTTCCTAATATTGAACCAGCCCTGTAGTCCTGGTATGAATCCTACCTGATCATAATGTATTAATCTCGTGATTAGATGCTGTATTCGTTTTGCTAAAATCTTATTTAAAATTTTTGCATCTATATTCATTAGGGAAATTGGTCTATAATTTTCTTTCTCTGTTTTGTCTCTTCCTGGTTTGGGTATCAAAACCATATTTGTATCATAGAAAGAATTTGGGAGGACTCCTTCTTCCCCAATTTTCAAGAATAGTGTATGTAGTATTGGAATTAACTGTTCTTTAAATGTTTGATAGAATTCACTTGTGAATCCATCTGGCCCTGGAGATTTTTTCCTAGGGAGTTCATTGATGGCTTGTTCAATTTCTTTTTCTGAGATGGGGTTGTTTAAGTATTCAACTTCCTCTTCTGTTAATCTGGGCAATTTGTATTTTTTAAAATATTCATCCATCTCGTTTAGATTATCGAATTTGTGGGCATAAAGTTGGGCAAAGTAGTTTCTAATTATTGTTTTAATTTCCTCCTCATTGGAGGTGAGTTCACCCCTTTCATTTTTAATGTTAGTAATTTGGTTTTCTTCTTTCTTTTTTTTGATCAGATTAACCAAAGGTTTATCAATTTTATTAGTTTTTTCATAAAACCAACTATTGGTTTTATTTATTAATTCAATAGTTTTCTTTATTTCAATTTTATTAATCTCTCCTTTGGTTTTCAGTATTTCTAATTTGGTATTTACTTGGGGATTTTCAATTTGTTCTTTTTCTAGCTTTTTCAACTGCAAGCCTAAGTCATTGATCTCCTCTTTCTCTATTTTATTTATGTAAGCATTCAGAGATATAAAACTTCCCCTAATAACTGCTTTTGCAGTGTCCCATAAGTTTTGGTACGTTGTCTCACTATTGTCATTCTCTTGAATGAAGTTGTTGATTGTTTCTATGATTTCTTCTTTAACCCAATCCTTCTTTAGAATTAGATTATTTAGTTTCCAATTGATTTTTGGTTTCTCTTTCCATGGCCTTTTATTACATGTAATTTTTAATGCATTATGATCTGAAAAGGATGCATTGATTATCTCTACCTTTCTGCACTGGATTGTGAGATTTTTATGTCCTAGTACATGGTCAATTTTTGTAAATGTTCCATGTACCGCTGAGAAAAAGGTATATTCCTTTCTATTCCCATTTAATTTTCTCCAAAGATCTATCATATCTACCTTATCCAGAGTTTTATTTACCTCCTTAACCTCTTTCTTGTTTATTTTAAGGTTGGATTTATCTAGTTCAGAGAGGGGGAGGTTGAGGTCCCCCACTAGTATAGTTTTGCTATCAATTTCTTCCTTCAACTCCCCCAACCTCTCCTCTAAGAATCTGGATGCTATACCACTTGGAGCATACATGTTTAGTAATGATATTGCTTCATTGTCTATGGTGCCTTTTAGTAGGATATAGTTTCCATCCTTATCCCTTTTGATTAGATCTATTTCTGCTTTTGCTTTGTCTGAGATTAGGATTGCTACTCCTGCCTTTCTTACATGAGCTGAAGCACAATATATTCTGCTCCATCCTTTGACCTTTATCCTATGTGTATCCCCCCGTTTCAAATGTGTTTCTTGTAAGCAGCATATTGTTGGATTATGGCTTTTAATCCATTCTGCTATCCGTCTCCGTTTTATGGGAGAGTTCATCCCATTCACATTCACAGTTATGATTACAATCTGTGTATTTCCCTCCACCCTCTTTCCCACCATTTGTGCTTTTAACTCTCCCGTCTCCCTTCCCCTCCTCAATAGTATTCACTTTTCTCCCCCTCCTCCTGCAGCCTTCCCCTCCTTCTTTTAGCCCCCCTCCCTTTTAGTCCCCTTTACTCTTATTGCTTCTTTCCTCCCTTTTAGCCACCCTCCCCTTTCTTCCCCCTTCCCCTCCTACTACCTATAGAGCTAGTTAGGATTATCTGCTTAAGGTTATTGTTCCCTCCTTTGAACAAATCAGATGAGAGTACCTCTCAAACAATGCTCATCTCCCTCCCCTCCTTCCCTCTACTATGGTTTTGTACTTCTTCCTGTGATATAATTTGCCATTTTCTGCTTCCCCCTTTCCACACCTCCTATTACATTCCCTTCTCATACTTAAATCATATTTTTGCCATGACATCATTTACTTTATGCCCGTTCCCTCTACATATATCCCTTTTATCATAATAGCTGCACAGTTCTCAAGATTAACAGGTATCATCTTCCCTTACAGGGAGGTAAACAGATTGCCCTAATTGAGTTGCAAGTTTTTGTTTTTGTTTTTTCCCCTCTGTTTACCTTTTTATGATTCTCTGGAGACCTGCATTTGAAGATCAAATTGTCTATTGAGTTCTGGTGTTTTGGTCAGGAAGCTCTGGAAATCCCTTATTTCGTTGAATGACTTTCTCCTTGCCTGAAATGTTATGCTGAACTTTGCTGGGTAGTTGATCCTCGGTTGGAGTCCCAACTCCTTTGCCTTACGGAATATTGGGTTCCAATTCTTTCGATCTTTTAATGTAGAAGCTGCAAGGTGCTGTGTGATCCTGACTGTGTGACCTTGATATTTAAATTGTTTCTTTCTGGCTTCTTGTAGTATTTTCTCCTTCACTTGATAGCTCTGGAATTTGGCAACTATATTTCTTGGGGTTTTGAGTTTGGGATCCCTTTCCGGTGGGGAACGGTGGATTCTTTCGATGACTATTTTGCCCTCTGAGTCTAGTACTTCTGGACAGTTTTCCTTGATGATTTCCTGGAAGATATTGTCCAGACTCTTTTCTTCATCCTGGGTTTCTGGCAGGCCAATAATTCTTAGATTTTCTCTCCTGGATCTATTTTCCAGGTCAGTTGTTTTTCCAATTAAATATTTTAGATTTTCTTCCATCTTTTCATTCTTTAGATTTTGTTTGACTGACTCTTGTTGCCTCATTGAGTCATTAGTTTCTACTTGCCCAATTCTAATCTTGATCGTATTGTTTTCTTCAGTTAGCTTTCGCATCTCCTTTTCCATCTGGCCAATTTTTCCCTTTAAGGAGCTATTTTCTCCATTTAATTTTTGTACTTCTTTTTCCATTCGACCAATTTTCCCAGTTAGGTTTTGGGTTTCCTTTTCCATCTGATCAATTTTCCCTATTAGGTTTTGAGTTTCCTTTTCCGTTTGATTAACTCTTCCTTTTAGGGAATTATTCTCTCCAGTTAATTTTTGAACTTCCTTTTCCATTTCTTCAATTTTCTTTTTCAGATTGATGTTCTCATCAGTGAATTCTTTTTTTATGGTTTTAAAATCATTGGCCAGTTTTTCTTTTATATCCTTCTTCAGACGTTCCAGGTAATCTAGTTGTGCTTGCGAGAAATTCATAGTCCCATCTGAGGTTTCAGATGGAAGTACAGTCTCAGCTCTGACCTCTTTGGTGTTTGTGTTTTGGTCCTTATCCCCATAGAAAGATTCTATGGTTTTTTCACTTTTCGTCTGCTTTTTCCGATTCATGATGTTGGCTGAGTGTTGTAGCTTTTGGTTCTTTCAGTCAGAAGATACAGATCTTTTAAGTTGAGTTGATGTTTGTCTAGGCTAAAAGCAGGCTTTTTTTTTTTGTTGTTGTTGTTGTTTCCCAGATCAACCCTGGGTTTAGCTTGATAGGTGTGTGGGAGGTGTGGTCTGGTCTCAGGATATCTCCTCAGCTGGCCTGAGGCAAAGGCAAGGTCCGGGGGGGGGGGGGGGGGGGGGGGGGGATGGTGATCCCAGCTTCCCTATTGTCTTCCCTTTTCCCCTGGAGGGCTGGGGCACGCCTAGAGGCTAATGCGTGTTCCCGCCCCTCCTGGGGCTCGTCTCCCGGGCTGAGGCTTGCTTGGGTCTCAGTGCGAATTTTTCTCTGCCCTGGGTCGTCTGTCCCTCCAGATAGCCTCCACCACGGTAGGAAGAATCCCCCTTTGCCACCTCTCCAGCCTCTGGTGTTACGAGACCACTCGCCCCTTTCTGCTGCTCCCACTGATCCAGGATCAATCTGGGGAAGAATTTTATGGTTCCCTCACGGTCATCGGGGGGGGGGGGGGGGGGGGGGGGGGAGGGGAGAGCACTTACTGATCACTCCGGCATCCCAGCTTCTGGATGTTCAAGTAGTGACCCACTGAAGTCCCGTCTTTAGGCTGAAGATTTCAAAGGCTGTTGCGCTGATATCGTTGGCTCGGCCTGGCTTATCTCCTGCTCCGCTGGTCTCGCCCGCCACTCTCGGGCCCCTCGGGTCGCCTCCGCCCTGCCGCGCTGACCGCGCTGCGCTGTGCGCCGGGGGTCTTACCCCCGCGGAACAGATCCCTCCCGTGGACCTTCCAGTCCAGCCTGGGCTCCGAATCTGTCAAAGTCCGTCTCCCACTGGATTCTACACCTCCAAAGTCTGGTCAGACTCTCCCCCCAGAAATATCCAAAGGAGTTTTTCCAGGAGCTTAGGTGAGTCGTTGCTTTCACTCCGCCATCTTGGCTCCGCCCCCCCAACATCTCACTTCTTGCAAGTAAAAATTATCAGCATTTTTGAAATATTAGTTGAGACCTGTACTTTTAATTGATCTATCAAAATTAACAAATAATAAGCAAAAATCATTCAGCATGCATTCACGTATGTATACACACATCCATATTATACATAAATATTTATAAAATATATGGAAAAGAAATTCAAGCCTTAGCATGAACTGGAATTGCCTATTTTGAGCCTTTGTATTCCAATACAAGTCATAATTTGTACTTGTTTTAGTAGTTTTAACCCAATTATGATTCTGAAAATAATGAGAACAGTGGAACATCAGCCCAAATTTAAAAGTTCCCATATAGTGTGAAAGAAAGAAGAAGGCTTATAGCTTCCCATTTAGACCAAGTGGATAAACAGAGTCCAAGTATAAATCCTTATCTGTCCTTAGATCTTGTGGACAAATCCACCTTCCCTGGATGCTGTCCCATTTTGTAAATATCTTTACCTTCCTTTTTTCAGGGGTGAAATATTCCTCATTCTTTGTAACTTCAAAGTGATCCCACTTTATATTTCTGCCCTCAATCTTCCTTTTTCCCTACAAATGCATTCCATTGACTTCTGGTTACCACTCTTTTTTTTTTTTTTAACTGGTTCATCATGACTGGGTCAGGAATAAGCAGCAACAGACCAGGGAAGGCTCACTCCTCCTTAAGTTAGAGAGGGCATTGAGTCAGTGAACATTCTATATCATAAACAGGAGAGATGACCTGTTTTGTATTTACTTTCAATAGAATGCTGGAAGTAATTTCTTAAAGTATTTCATTCTTAAAATGAATCATTTCCTACTATCTATTGCCTAGAGGAATAAGATAATTCTATTTTATTTCCAAAAAGAGAAACAAAGGAAAATTTGGTATATGCAAGTTGGAATAGACTTTTTCCTTCTCTTGTATACCTGATAGGACAACCCAGTTAGGTTTTTGCGTTCATTCAATAAACTTCTCTGTCTTGAGAGATGGGATGGTGAAACTTGAGAGAACACGGGTCTACAGTCTTTGTTGTCACCCCATCAACTATTAACTATTTGATGTTGAGCAATGGGGAAAAAAGTACCTTTTCTGCTAGAGGAAAGATGGCAATCTGGGTAATATACATCGCTCACCTATTTTCTTTTTCTACGAAGAAGATTTTAGTTGCACGTATCTCAAAGTCACTATTTGAAATCTCACTCTCAAGAGTGAGCTGGGTCCCCAGACCCTGGCTATTATTTTCTCTTTGAGCTCTTGAGAGAGGCCTCAAGGGTAGGGGGATTTTTTTCAAATGCTGGCTCATGTTGTGTTATGATAGACAAGTCCTTTAATCTATCTAAACCTTAATTTTCTCATCTGTAAAGTGGGGCTAATCATAATTGTACTCCTAATTTACTGAGTTGCTATGAGGAAAGTTCTGTGCTAAAGTTAAAATCAACTTTCAAAGGTAAATTATTATTATTATTTTAAAATAGAAATCATTATGTTTTATCATCTTTAAAAAAAGCTTCATAGGAGAGGTGAACTTTCATACAAACTTAGTAGTTAGCCAGGATTGGCCAAAAATTGGTCCCAGTCCAAGTCTCACTTGGGCATTTTTTGCCCTATGATGGCTCAGAGTGAGTCTATAAATACTAAGTATTTCTGCTTTGGCCAGAAATGTTGAGGATTCTCCCTCTCCCCACTCCAAGGGGTTTTGTTTTTGTTTTGTGTTTTTTGGACTAGATAAAAGAGGCCATTCTTTTCTTCATTTCTTGCCTAGCCTTAATTACCAAATGGGCTTTGCCTCAGTCAAATGGAGACCAAAAAGGCCACTCTCTCATACTGTATCCCTGGCCATCTCTGATCATCTTGATTTATATCTTGCCCAGATGACTCTAGAGGAGAAGGTGAGGCTGGTGAATTTGCACAGCCCTCCCTTACTTAAATTCAATTGTATTGTATGTCATGGCATCACCTTCCTGATGTCATGGTCTTCTGAGAATTAAGGACAAACAGCAACAAATAGTTGGCCATCTCTCTCCCAACCTCTACATTTGCCTTGTTGCCCACACCAGAGACTTTTCCTCAAAGAACTTCTGCCCTGTTACTCCACTGTCCTGATTAATAACTGCCTCTCTGGCACCATTATTTTAGGAAAGCCTCAGACAAAATGCTTCAGTGAACACTCTACTCGTCAACCAGTTTCTGCATAGATTTGCTACCTGTCTGGTGGTCTCACATGCATCTTTTCTTCCCTTCTTATCTTCCGGTTGTAGAATCACAAACTATGATCAAATTAACTCAACTGTTCCTTCTAAATGGAATGTTTGCCCCAATAAGATGCAAGCTCCTGAAAGACACATTATCTCTTCTTTTGCATTTAAATTCCAATGCCTAGTACAATTCTTGGCACACAGGAAGTGCTTATTCATTTATTTAATTTCATTTAAAGCAAAAAAGAAAAGGAATCCTTTATAAAACAAAACAAGAACAACAATAACTAAGGTTAAGGGGAAAATAAGACTGTAGCACAGCTGGCCTGAGTTCTAATTAAGCCAGATTAACACAATAGGTTTTATAAATGAACCTGGAAAAAGAACACCAAATAAGTATGAAATGGAACATTTTCCAACATGCCAAGAGCAATTGAGTCTTCCCTTCAACAGTGTTAAAATCACCTCATTTGAATTCTATTACCATAATGTCCAATACTAATACATGAGGAAGTAGCCATAGTGCTTAAGAATATGAAATTAGGAAGAGCGTAGTTGAAACAGAAAAGAAAGCCATGTTGACAATGGCACAATTGTACAGGTATGTAGGGATTGATTTATGTTATCACAAAGAAAGATAACTCCAAAGAGGTTGTTATAATAATAATAATACTAGCTACCATTTATAAAGATCTTATTTATGCCACTCTGTGCCAAGTATTTTACAAATATTATTTGACTTGATCCTCATAATAAGTCTGGGATGTAGGCACTTTTACTTACCCCAGTTTACTGATACAGGAAACTGGGGCAAATAGTGATTAAGACTTGCCGAAGGTTCTGAAGTTGAACTTGAACATGCCCAGCATTCTATCCATTGAACCATTTAGCTGCAGTGTATATCTTATATTTATTGACCTGTGTACATGTTGCTTCCCCCAATACCTCCCCCCAATAGATCATAAGTTCCTTCAAAGCAGGAACTATTTTGTTCTTAAATTCATTTCTTTAGTACCTATATTGTGTCTGGTATATAGTAAGTACTTAATAAATGCTTATTGAATTAGGTTATCAAACACAATTAATGAACAGATATAAAGAATATGAAATCTTCTACATCTCCATTTGCTGATTTATATGTATATATAAACATATCCATACAAACATGCATGCATATGCACACATGTACACATATGCATAAACATATGTGCATGTATGTATATATCAGAATACACACACTATCTCTCTCTATTTCTCTATCTACCAAAGAACAAATTTGATAAGTAGGGATAGTGCAATTTTACATACACACATACATGCAAAATACATCTATACATTTGTGTCTAATGGTGGACATCTCTAGGGTGGTAGTGTGGAGAGGAAAAAAGGAGGAAAAATATTTACATGATAACTTTATTATATATTTAAAGGAAATAGCAAGTTGTATGTAATAGATTTGCAGTTTTATGTGCAATCATCTTTTTATTATACTATGATATGGAAATGCTTGCTTTATTCTATAAATTTAAAATAATTGAAAATTTAAAAAATAAGTTTTCCTCTATCATGATTTCTCCTGTGTTTGTTGGGATTATACAATATTTGTGACAGATTAAATCAGAGAAATAATTTTGCTCAATGATCCAATGAAACCAACATCAAGCAAAGAATCAAACCTGGAGATATATGTGCCAAAAGGGTTCACCACTATTTTGAAGGATGTCTTATACAAAGACCAAACAGAAAAAAAACCACACTGTTACCTCTAGTATCAAATACAAGCACCTCTGATTGGCATTTGAATCTCTTCCCAACATGGCCTCTTTCTATCTTTTGAGTCTCTCAACCCATGACTCCCCTCCATGCTCTCTACTGCCTAGTGACACTGGTCCAACTTGTCATTCCTCATAGATGCTCCATTTTCCATCTCCATGCCTTTACACTAGTTGGGAATCCCTCCTCCCCTCCCCAATTCCAAGATTGTCCTTTTATTCTCTCACAGCTCAAAGAGAGACTTCTCTCAAAGTCTCTAGACTTTCCCACCATTGTTTCCCACCCACTTGTTTTTTCATGCTAGAACAATCCTCCCCTTGCTGACTCCATTGTCCTGTGGGTAAGCTCCTTCCAGGGCCTCAGTTCTGGAAATGGGCTCAGGCCAATTGTGCTTCATTTTCCTCTTGGCTGTTTTTTCTGATGCTCTAGATTTCACCACTATGACTCATAGTCTGCCATGCTTCATTCCTTTCCCAGTTATGCTTCTGCCTCTCTGAACTTCACTACTATGCCCTCTTAAGGTACCTTCCACTCTAATTCTGCTATGCAGCCCCCTTTTTTTTTTTTTGCTTTGTCTTCCTTATTAGAATGTAAACTCCTTGAGGGCAAGTACTTTCTTTTTGCATGTTATTTACATGATAACTTTTATGTATATTTATATACATATGTATACACACATATATGTGTATATATATATATATGCATGTTATTTAGAACTCCAGCACTTAGAATAGTACCTGGCACATAGTAATTGATCAATACATACTTGTTGCTTTACCTTGCCTTGTTTAGGGTAGGGTGAGGAAAAAAGTAGACCTTGTTTAGCCTGAACCTACCCACCCCTTGGTTGAAGGAATACCTTTATGAGCTTTGAAGCGTCTAGAGGATTTCGGAGTTCCCCATCTTTTCATCAGCATCCTGAGAATAGTAAAAGACAATTTCTGTATTGGGATATAAGATTATATATAAGATATAAGATGCAGGAATCTATGAAAAACCCAGCAGAAATGCCATACCATACCCACACTTCCCAACCCAAGTCCAGTGTCCTTTCCATTTTAAGGTACTGCACTCATGTCTATATTATAAAATCTGGTGCTTGGTTGTGTGAATGCATTTTTGTTTGTTTGTTTCAAATATGTGTATCTTGCTTTTCATTCTAAATTTTTTAGTTTCTTCCTTGTGTGAGAAAGTTTCTACTGCTGTATGAAAGAATGTCATATGTTGATATAGTATATCTTCTTTGACTTCAGCCCTGTATTTGAGAGAGTGTTTCTTTGATAGTCATGTGGATAAGATATAGGAATGAGAGCTGGATGATAACATGGTTATGTGAATTTGTAACTGAGTGAACAATTGTAATAGATTGATGTCAACCTAGGGGCGGTCACTTAATGGCATATCTTGTATCTGACCTGTTCATTTTCTTTATTGATGACTTGGATGAAGACATAGTAGGCAGGGTTATTAAATTTGTAGATGACACAGAGCTGGGAGGAATAGCTAATATGATGTATTAGCTTGACAGAATCAAAATTCAAAATGAATGACATGCTACAATAATGAGTTGACTCCAATAAGATAAAATATAATTGAGATAAAAGTAGAGTCCTATATTTTGAATTAAACACACACACACACACACACACACACAAACACACACACACGTAGACATTGAGTAAATCCTGTTTGATTTCATAGTGGTTCTTGGTTTAGTTGACCACAAACTCAACAAGTACTGAAAAACTGAGTGCTAAGAAAGCTGTCACAAACAGACTACATGACTATAAGCAGAGTTTTTAGATTGGTATACTATGTGTTGATAAGATCACATCTAGAATATTGTGTTATTTTTTTATGCCACATTTTAATGATATTGACAAACTAAAGCAATTCCAGGGGATGGTGACATGATGGTAAGGGACCTGGAAATCATCATATTTCTGTCATATGGTTTTCAGTGATAGGCGGCAAACTGAAGACTAAATTTTAACTTTGTGTGCACATTTCCTATTCTTTTTTGATTGCTTTGTAAATATAAGTGAATTTTAAAGTATATATTTTAATGTAGTAAACTATGATTACATGGCTATGTGACTATATAGTTACAAATCAAAATGCATGTTTCATACTTTTTAAAACATGTACAATGCAGGAAAATAAATGCAAAATTAGAAAATAAGTTAATTTATAATATTTCTGTAATTAGTTATATAATTTCCCTAAGAAATGTGCTTGGGAGAGGAAAGCAATCACTTAAATTTATCTAAAAGACTGAAAAGAGGATTTCTAGAATATAATTTTTAAAAAGTACTATCTCTGTAAATGTTAATGAACATAGCTTCACCTTAACTAGAAGAAGGGTTTTTGTCTTCTGTTCTAGTGAAAACCTTCTATAGAACTTGGTTCCACATGGGCAAATTAAAATAGAACTGAAGAATGGTCTCTAGAATTTGGACATGTCAAATCAGCCTCTTCACTTTTGCCTCCACAGTAATCACATTTTCCTTGTTTCTTACATTATTGTTCCATTAACTTTATATATCAACACTGATGTAGATGAAAAAAGGTTCATGTCTCAGAGTCTTTGGCTTATTTCTTAGGAATCCTGATGTGGAACCTTTGCTTGATCTCCACCCCTTTCTAGGGAAAGTGATTCCATGTTATCTTCTAACTCAGAGGTTCTCAAAGTATGATTTAGGACCCTTGGGAGCTCTTGAGATCCTTTTAGAGTGTCTGGGAGATCAGAAGTATTCACATAACAATACTGAGATATTCCAAAATATAACATGGTAAATATCAATAGATATAACCCACACAAACAAAAGGTTTTTTGGGTGATTCTCACTAATTTTCAAGAGTATAAAGAGAGCTTGAGACTAAAAAGTTTGAGAACTGCTGTTCTACTCAAAGCCTGCACCTTGGAACCAAAAAATCAAGGGACACTGAACTCTTTTGCTATAGAGCAGATCCATAGACTTTGGGTAACACACAAGATAAGAGTTCCCATTTTATAATCAGTAGGGCCGATAGACAAAAAATATAGCCTGAAAATATGGTTAGTATGGACAGGAACTGTAAATGACTAGCAGTCTATGTTGGGCTAGGAGTCCAAGTCCCCTATGCATCCAATATATTACATACAATACAACCCTGTTGCTCTAAGTTTGCATGCTTATTTATTTCAGTATATGGCAACATGGTATTATGTAACCTTTGGTGGACCCCTACTGATTGCTGAGGTTACTACAAATTCTGTTTCTAGCGGCACACAACAGACATGGCAGTTAGATTGAAGAGATTATTTCCAGAGAGGGCAAACTCTTCCTGATATTCTATTAACTTTTGCAAATGTTCTTGGTCTAAAAGGGAAAATGGTGATCCATTAGTTCTATGATAGAGTTCATAACTGATTTTACCTCCAATGGTAATGAGGAGTAGAAGAGGAACACATCAACTTGATGTAGAGACGTTAGTAAGGATTTGGCCATTTTTGTTGAACTTTCCTTTAGTGGGAAAATTCTAGAGCAACCTCAGAGACTGGGACCCCAGCTAATGCTCTACTTTCCTGGGACTAGAGGCTCTGTTCTCTTTGACTATTCTTTTCCTTCTGGTGGCTACTGGAGAAGAAGCCTGGAGGCCTTCTTGTTTCCTCTTTTGTATTCTTTCCCTTGCTTCCTGATGTGACTCAGCATTCCTAGACTTGGCATCTGATAATACATTTGGATAAAAAAATGTTCTATTGTAACCTCATGAACTTTGAGAGTTAGTGTTGAAAAAATTGAAGTTGTAAATTGTCAGTTATTTTCAATAATATTTTAATATTTATATTGAGTGAGAAATGGTCCCCAGAGTCTATGAACTTGCTTCTTATGTTTTTCATTAAATACCTCTATCCTTCAAGGAGGCTTGTATATGTGTGGGTTTGGGTGTGGGTGTGGATGTGGGTATGGGTGTGCATTTGGTTTTCTATTGGCCAACTCTAAAAGATGCCAAGGATGTTGGACTTCCTGCAAAGACAAGGTTTGAAGATCCAAACCCCATTCCCTATGTTCACCCAGCAAACTTGATAATACTATTTTAAAATTCAGATCTACCAAACTTTCCTGGGTAAAGTAAATGAAAACATGTACCATTCATCACTCCTTTCTGGTCTATAATTCTTTTCTCCCAATTACCTTATGCATCATGTACCTTCAAAATAAGTAATGGTTCAGGTTCATGTATGGTTATAACTCAATTTACAGGTCATCTGGGACCCAAACTTCTCTTCCCAAAGTTGGACTGGCATGGAGGAAAGTTAGCTGAATGAAGGTTAGCTTCTTCTCCGTGCTGGGTTAAGGGTGGCAATGACTGCAGAAGAATCGGTGATCCTGTCTTAGTTATGGACTCTTGATGATGGACTTGGGGTCCAATTGGAAATGCAATTGTTACATCTCATGATACAATAGAAAGAGCACCAGATTTGGGATCAGAATGTCTTGGGTGCAAATTCTGATTCTGCCTCTTATTACCTGTGTTACCTTGGGCAAGTCATTTGCTGTCTGTGGATCTTTGTCCGCCAGGTAGTGCAGTGGATAGAGCTGGTAGAAGATGCTGAAATAATTTTTTGTATTTTCTTATGCCATTGGAATGCATCTTCTTTACTAAAAGTCTCAAATATTTTGAGTGGGCAGGAGAACTACCAGCAAACTTAGGCTGAAGGAGGAGAAAGTGAGGAAGTGACTCTATGAGCTGCATTTGGGGAAAGAAGAGAATAAAATTTTTGAATGCACCTTCACACCTCCTACATTATTTTTCTCTATGACAATGAAATTTCTGAGAATTAAGTGGAGCATAAGAATTGGGACCTTTGATTTCCTTGCTATAAGGGACTCGGGGGTCAAAAATTCCCTTTACCAATGCAGGTCACAATCTCCTCTAGAGTTTTGTCTATGTTGGCAGCTGTTAAACTGAAATGGAAGAAATAAACCAGATAGTAGGATCTTTGTGGCCATATGTTGACTTAGAAAACCACACATGAACATCATATATATTCTATTGTACAGAATTTACATCATATTATAATATTTATATATTATAGTAATTTGTTATATATTAACATAATATACTATTATATTTGTAATTTATTTTATTAAATATTTCCTTGCCACAATGCATCTGGCAAGGCATGATATTTGATGCTGAATCTAAAGAACTGAGAATTCAAATTACTTGTCTTGAGTCACACAGTCAGAATGTGTCTGAAATAGAATGATAACTCAAGTCTTACTGACTTCCAGGCCACGAGACAATCCTGCTTTTGACAGTGAAATAGGTCTTAAAAACACATGTGATGAGAGGCATTTCTTATGGATATCTTTCACTGTCAAAGGCATATTGCCTTTTACATTATGTAATTTTACATTATGTTATCCTCAGTTTCCTCTGTATCCTTGACATCTACAAACATATATTAAGTGCCTACTATGTGTAGGACAGTGTGCTTGGTGTGATGGCTAATGTGTGAATACATGACTACATGTATGAAAGCAGCTTTAAAGGTTAGACTTGTCCTCTGTAGATTTGTTTTCCTGGTGGCAGACTTAATAACTCCAATTTCCCCCATCTCCAATCTATTTTCTTTTACAAAGAACAAAAGCCCTCAAGTACAATTTGCACCCAGATTACTAGACTCTCAACTTAAACATTACCAAAAGCTATAATTTTGAAATTCTTTTATCTATCCCAAGCTAATAGCAGTTTTGTTTGTCTTTTATATTGTTTTCATCTGTTTCTCCCTCTCCGTTCCTCAGTTATTGTCTCTGGAATGTGTGAGGGCTTGTTTAATTTTAGTGCTGAATTTGGGAAATGGAAAAGATTACTCTTAATTATATTACTTATTTATTGTAACATAATATATTTATATGTACCTTCTGTGCTACAGAAGCAGTGTGCTCTGTGTCTGGAAATCAGGTTGAATAAGTGGGTTCTAACTTGCTCCAGTGCTGTCCTAGAATGTTAGACCCTTCAGCATTTCAAAACCTACCTCCTTTCACCCTCAGTCTTGAGTCAAACAGTTTAGTACAGTTTCCCCAGGTTTCAATACATCCATTAAGTTCTTTTTAAAATAACCTCAACAGCAGAATTACTATGAATCAAACATGGGGCAGGAACCTAACAAAGAGCTGCTTCATGGACATATTACCATGTTGTGACTTGAGTGAAGTCAATGGGGCATTTTTCCTCTCATTAGCCTTGTGATTGCAACCCTGTCTCTCAAACTGCACCAGGTCAAACCACAGTACAAAAAACTTCTTTTAAATTTTGAAAATATAACGTTAGTAAAGAATAGGAAATTAATCCTTGGTCGAGCTATTACTGAAAATAAAAATCCTGCCTCTCCAAACACTTGCTTTGTCAAATAAAATACATAACCTCAGTTTCCTCCATATTTCTTTTTTGGGACTATTTATAAGACAGGAGGAGTAAGGTTCCAGCTCACTATATTGTCATGGCACGTTGCTAATCAGTCGTTCTATAATAGATCATGAAAAAAGTCATCAAGTTTCACTGGAGGCATAAATGTCCCTTTACTTTCTGCCTGTTCCACAACTCTCATGACTCCAGTTTATTCCACAAAGCATTGAAACATTTAGGTTTCCTTGGCACTTGTCCCCGTTTCCATTTGGATGCCACATCTGAGAGGATCTCTAAGCACTTCACGCTTTGTGGCACCAAATAATTTCTTTCACCACCTAGCTTTCAGAGTAACTGATGAAAGCAGACAGAAGGATGAGAGAAAAAATGGCCTTAAATGGACCAATGCTTTCCTTTCCCTCAGATTGCCCGACCAAGGCTGTTCTGTTCAATCTGATGTAATCGGCTTGTAGATCCCTCAAATACATCTCCAACTATGGAGTTTTCTCTCCCTTTGATTCTGACAAAATCCTTTATAATTCTCTTTAAATGTTCCAGGGCTTTTTCAAAATGATTGTTATCAATGCCTGCCAAATTCTTTAGATCTTTTCCCTTCCTTGTCTTTACTGTAAATACTTTCCTTATTTTTAAGCAGTGGTATTACTACTATACATAGTAACAAAATCTCTGCAGAGATCTGGTTTTCTTTATCCTTTAGATCTTGAAGAGTTCCAAGTCCCCAATCTATTGGTGTTTAGTTAATTGTTCTAATATGCTTTTTTAAAAAGGAAGCTATAATACCTATTCATAACCTCTTCTATAAAAGGTAAAGTACATGTGTTTTGCTGGGCTCAAAGTTGACTCCAAAAAGAATAATTTGGGGATGGTGCTCTGGAGTGTGACTGGTAGTGTGATAGTTTAACCAAAGAGTTTAGGACTAGCTGCCTCTGAAACAAAGGAGTGAAACCTTCATTCTATAGTCATAGTTTGGGGCTTTTAGATGCTGTTGTATTTGGTGTCTTCTTGCCCAGTAATCAACATCAAGTCCTCTAATTTACCTACACTACTAAATCAACAATTTAATTGAAATAGGAGAATTCTGACAAGCTGCTAGTGAATAGTGGGATGTAAGTCTGAAATGTAAAACTGAAAAATTTTTTAAAAAGTATAAATTAACTTATTTTCATGAAAGATACTGGAGTGGCAGTCAGGAAACCAGGGTTTAAATTCAGCCTTATGTATGATAATCCCGGAAGACTCATTTATCAGCTCTAAGACCCATTTTCTTCATCTGTAAAATGGGGATAATGGTAATTGCATTCCCTCATAGAATTTTTGTGAGGAAAGCACTTTATGGAATGTTATATAAGGATGAGCTATTGTTATTCTTTTAAATTTTATTTTTAATGTGCTCTCCTTGTATCCTTTCCCCATTGGGAAAAAAAGAAAAACCATCTCTTGAAATAAATATGCATAAGAAGGCAAAAGAAGTTCATTGGCCATATAAAATATGTCTTAACCTGAAGCCTGAGTTCATCAGCTCAATGTTAAGAGGCAGGAAGCATTTTTCATCATGGAGTCTCTGGAATTGTGGTTAGTCATTGTATTTATTAGAATTTTAAAAGTCTATCAAACTTGTTTGTTTTCACAATGTTGCAGTTATTGTATAAGATTGTTCTGTCAATTTTATTCACCTCACTCATCTTCAGTTCTTACTAGTTTTCTTAGTTTTCTCTGAAACTATCCCCTTCATCATTTTTTATTGTTGTTCAGTCACTTTTCAGCCATGTCCAAATCTTCGTAACCTCATTTGAGATTTTCTTGCTAAAAATAGTGGAGTGGTTTGACATTTCTTTCTCCAGCTCATTTTACAGATGAGGAAACTGAGAGAAGCATAGGTTAAGTGATTTTCCCAGGGTCACACAGATAGTAAATGTCTGAGGCTGGATTTGCACTCAGATCTTCCTGACTCCAAGTCCAGTGCTCTATCCACTGCAACATGTAGTTGCCCTAAATGGATACAGCAGCATTCCATTACATTCAAATATCACAGTTTGTTCAGTCATTACCCAGTTGATGGGCACCACTTTAGTTTCTAATTTTTTAGGGTTATTATTTTATGATCTGTTCTGGGTTGTCACTTGTCTTTATGTTATATCCACATATCTTTGGGGCATATTAATTTACTACTGGTAGGATATGGTTCCTTCATCCAGATACAGTTACTGTGCTCCTTTGTGGATGAAGCAATCTAGCAGTTACAGCCATGGGCTGGTGAATTAGGAAAGATGAGTCTTGGTTCCTAGTCATATCTGCTCATAATTTGCACCATATCCTTTCCATTTCCCACATATCTGCAGAATAGTAATAATCTGAATGATATTGACTCTGATCTGTTCAGCAGGGGTGCTCAGGTCAATTCAATTCCACCAATATTTGTGCTTTGGCCATGTGCAACACACTGTTTTGGGATACCAAAAAATAGAACTCTTGATGGAGCTCATAAAGCAGTAGGAGAGAGGGAACATGTACTAATTACCCTTAATATGTTTGTAGATAAACGAAAAAAAGATCTGTTCAAGCTTCTATAACAACAATAGTTGACATTTGCACGTTTTTAAGTTGTGCAAAAAGTTTACATCTATGACCTCATTTGAGAGGATTTTGTTGTAGAAATCTATAGTAGAAGACAAGTATTTCAAATATGATTTATTGCTGTAGATTTTCTCTACATCTTCCCATTTCCTGTTTTGCTGTATGGAAAGTAGAAAACAGTGAGGTTGATAGCACCCAACCTTGAGTCAGTAATACACATCTGGACTGGAACTTTGGGCTGCCAGCCCCTTGAAACATTAATGCTTTTGAAGATTCTGAAGTTGAGACTCAAATCGGTTTAGATTCACCTCTCCTGCAACCATTCAGGTGTATGAAGGCTACTACCAGCCAATTAACTTTTTCTGACTTTAAAGTCTCATTGCTTCTTTCTCCAGGTTCTGGGAGTATGTATGAGGGCCTGCAGGACAAATTCCAATAGTAAACTTAAAAGAAAAAGAAAATATGAAGGTATTATACAAGATATTTAGGGATATTTGAAGATAGTTCCACGTTCAAGTTTAATAACATACTAAGCTCCCCTATAGGTGGAAGCCAGAATCTTTTCCTACTGCCCTTCTTTTATCATCACTAATAATGGCACTTTACACTACTTCACTTAACATTTCTCAAAGCCATGATCTCATTTGATGCTAATGTGGACACTATGAATTTGGGAGCACAAGTATTTTTTTCTTCTGTTTTATTGATGCCTTCCTTGGTCCTGCAGTCCCATATGTGGTACTTTCAAAAGCCAGACATAGAACTCAGGGCTTCTAGCAAAATACCTGGTATACAGTTGGTGCTGAATAAATGCTTGTTGACTGACTGATACTACCTTGTCTCCAAAACAGAATTTCCTGAAGGGTAAGCCCCTTTAAGCTTTCATGTAATAGTGAGGAAGGTCCTGGGTTTAGAGCCTGGAAGGTACAGGTTCAAATCTTGCCTCTTATATTTATTGGTCAAGTAATTATGGGCAAGTCATCTCACCTTCAGTTTCCTTTTCCATAAAATGGAGATAACAGTAGCTGTTGCACTTACCTCACAGGACTGATGTGAGGCTCAAATGAAAGAAGGTAGGCAGAAGAGGCAGCTAGGTGGCTCAGTGGATAGAGAGCTGGGACTGGAGTCAGGAACATTTGAGTTCAAATCTGGTCTCAGACATTTACTAGCTGTGAGACCTTGGGCAAGTCACTTAACCTATTTATCTCACTTTTCTCATCTGTAAAATGGGTATAATAATAGCACCTGCTTTTCAGGATTATTATGAGGGTCAAACAAGATAATAATTGTCAAGTATTTAGCAGAGTGCCTTGCATGTAGTAGGCACTATAAAAATGTCAGAGAGGAAGCTGGCTTTAATCTTTAGAACATCTTACTTTCATATAACTAGATTCTTCCTTTTGGACTGGAACAGTTTTATTCTGGTTTGATCAGGAAAATAACTTTTTTTTCTTCTAATTCCAAAACTTTTCATTTTTTCCATATTGCATTGAGAAAATTTCCATGGTGTTCCCATATGCTCTTCATGTAATTTTTTATATAAGCTTTTCCTTGAACTTGAATTTTTTGCCCTGATATATTCCACGCCATTATGTTCTTTAAGCTCTTTTCAAAAGTCTTGAGATCTGTGCCTCCTGTATTTCTTTGACTGGCTTAATTTCTTCTATTGTTTACTCTGGTCAAGTTTCCACTACTTCACTGCAATTGTGAATAGCTCATTTTATGGTAATTTCAATTTAATGAATGTTAAATATGTATTTATACAGACATATAAGTATATACAAATGTATATCTGTATGCATGGATATATGTTATCTACATTTAATATGTGTGTATATACATAGGCTTGTATAGTCATGTGTACACAATATATGCCTATTTTTCATATATGTGTGTGAATATATGTGTATGTATATATACACATATATGTGTGTATATATATATATATATATATATATATATATTTCCCCTTCAATTATTCATTTGCATATGCATATTTAGGATTAAACCAGACTATGACTTTCATTTTACTCAAGAGTTCAAGTTGGACAATAATTTTCCTTTTAATTTTTCCTTATAATCTGCTTTAAAGTATGCTAATAAAATAATTTTATTTTTCCTTGGAATATCAGAGAAAGTTACTCAACAAAAATTTTCTTATAAAAAACATTATGTCTTTAAACATTCTTGTATGAGTGAGAAACTGAATTACTCTTTTCAATTCTCATTGCACAATTAATTAATTGCTGGTGAGGTCCTTCCATAGTGCTTTAGTAAGTAGAATAAAAAGATTTGGCTTAAACAGTTGCAGCTAACCAAGTTTCCTAAGTATATCTATAACTTTTTTATACTGAAAAATATGTTGGATTTAACTCCCCACCTTTGGTGCTAAAAAGATCTCTTTCTCTAGGTATCATGAAAAGAAAACACAAACCAGAAAAAAGGGCCAAATTGTTCAAAAAGATTTAAGTTATGAGCCAAGGAGATGAAAAGTCCAAAACATGGAAGAGTAAGCTGCAATTAAAAATCTAAATGAAATAAGTAAATACAAAAAGACCTGATAAATGAAAACCACATTTAGCTGATTTTGTCTATTTTACGTGTCTAGTTCTAACAAAAGTTACTTCTGTTGTCTTAATACTACACAAATATTCCCTGCCTATAGTTAGTTATTTTCTTTCTCTTTAGGATAGTTATAGATTTTTCATAAGTTTGAAGAGATTTTTTTCACTGCATGAAAAGATGACTTTTAATATTCCAGTACTCAAACCTCTGAATGTGGTGACCATGGCTGCTAGCTAGATGATACAATTTAACCCTGACAGGCCCTGCTGCCTCCCAATATCTCCTCCACCTACCTATGGTAGTACCTGAAATTTCCACCATTTCTTACTCCAGTCATGGAACCCATGGAAGGATAATAGCAACATAGAGGCAGAGCTAGAAAGTACTTCTGACATCATCTTGTCTAATCCTCTCATTTTAGAAATGAGGAAAGTAGATCCCCAGGGAAAGTAAGTGCCTTGCCTGAGGCTGCATAGGTAGGAAAGACTGGAGGTACCGACTCTCTCTAAAGCTTTTTTTCCTGTTAGATTAAACAGAGCTGGACTACACCATTTGTTCAAAACCTTACCACCATAGCCTTTTAAACTGTTTTCACATAAGGAAAGAAGCAATGCTTTTTTCTCAGGGGAGCATCAGGACAGACGATCTCTCTGTTTATTGATTGTTGATACTTCCAAACAAAACAAAATAAAAACTCCTCCATATGGCCAGAAGTTTGAAAAGTCCATCTTTACCATTCTAAATATCCATTTCTGAATTATCGGGAAGCCGGGAAGGGAGGAACCAGGATGTTCGTGTATTTACCACATACCATTTGGTTCTCCACAAATTCCATTCCATTCTATAAATTCTATTCTAGACCAATGGGCCTGATCCCTGAGACCTGCAGGAATGGACTGAGGAGTATGAGATGTTAAGATGAGGAGAAAAATAAAAGGGAAATGTTAGAAATAAGGATATGCATTTCTCCCATTAATGACCAGTTTCACTAATGGGAGTGTCAGAAAAGAAGCATAGATCACATACAACTCTCCCCTCCAAAAAAACCCCTCCAGATCTTCTTTTGGGAAAAATGTCAACCAAGATTCATATTCTATGACCTACTCCCTCAACCTCTCCCACATGGTGACCCCTACCTTCCTCCTCAAACAGAATTTTGCTCTTAATGAGCAGGAATGCAAATCACTGAGCTTTGAAAAAGAAACCTCCAGTTGGAACACAGCTATTGTTGGCAATTAGCTGGTGTTTCAAGGAAAATGAGGAAGGGCACACACAAGATAAGGGTATTTCTGTTTATACAGTGTGTGACGGGTTTTGAAGTCTCCCTAAGGGACAGAGGCCCTCTTTATTACTTCAAAAGCTATTTTCATGTTTTTGAAATTACCAGAAATTATGGGCAAAACCCCCTTCACACGTAATTTATTTTACCTGATATCTCATATTTTGTGATAACATGCAAATGCCATATGTGGGACTTTCTCTTTACAGATGGGAGGAGGGGAGGAAGGAGAACCAGCAGAATTATCACTGCGCGCTGCGAAACCTTCTATTGAAAGCCGCATTTACCATAGTGACACTTACTGATTATGGCAGAGTTGATCAACTGCAGATTTTCCTGTGGCTGAGTCTGAGTTACAAGCTGCTCATAAGGCCACCAGAGGCTTCTGGCTTTTTAGCCAATGAGGACCCTGGGAATGCATTTTCCTTTGCCTTCCTTCTACTGAAACAGGGCCCCTCCACCCCCCTTGCCACCATGTGGGCAAAGTCGGCATACATTCTACCCCATTTGAACTGGCTCGACCTCACACAAGACTTGTGGGGAATAAATGTAGCTCCTATACTCTTAAGGTTTCAAAATGTTCAGGCCAGAAATCTGAGTGTATTCCCAGAGCCTTCATTTTTGTGTTCCCTAACAGGTATTTATTTTCCTAAATGAAATGGTCAATATCTAGAAGCATATATTATTCATAAGACCTAAGGAAAAACATCTTGCGTTCTGCTATTCTATTTCATTGGTGGCAAAATGCTTTATACCAGGCCAAGTGAGCCAAAGACACAAAGCTATTATTCAACACATAGCCGCTTCAATCATTTCTGTACCAACAATGGTGAAAAGATGTGATTTTACAAGCAAACAGGAAGAAAAAGCTTGAACACACCCTGGGAACATGTTTAAGAAGTTGATTTATGTTTCCATGCTGAGTCTTACACCTGCAGTTCAAGCAAAACCCAACTTGGCTGCCCCACTGAGTCTGGTTTATTAGGTATCAAGGAGTCACAAGAAGCCGCGTAATTAAAACCGTAATTAACTGGAAAAGGAAAGTGCCACCTGAGTTTTGAGAGGCTGTCAATTTTATTTCCATTACAGCTCTCCTTCTGGTTCTCCTCTCAGATTTTTTTCCCTTTGCTTAATAAGAAAACAAGTGATTTTATTTTAAAAATTTAACATAAACCATTTAAAGGAAAAGTTAACTTGATCACTGTGGTCTTTAACTCTCCCAATTCCAGAATTTTTTAAGTTGGTCTTAATTCTCCCAATCCCAGAATTTTTTTAAAAAAAGATAGTTCATTCTTGGAGAAGAGAGAAAAGAATAATAAAGACTAAGGTGTGAATGTGTGTGTGTGTGTGTCTGTAGGCATATTGTGAGCCATGGCATGTCAGAGACATAATCTGTCTCTTTCTCTATCTCTGTCTCTCTCTTGTTAGCCTCTTCTCTCTATCTGTCCACCTTTGTGGCAGTGGCAAAAAAAAAGTACCTTACCCAGTCTACATAGACTCAATCTCATATGTAGAGTGTACTTTCTCTTCCTAGAATCCTTGGATTTTTCAAGGCTCACCTCATCAGTCACCTCCTTCAGGAAGCCTTTCTGGATTTTCCTAATGGTTAGTGTTGTCTTCTTCATGTGATAATCATGCGTATTCTTTTCAGTCAGCATGTGGTATCTGTTCCCTGAAGCCTTCCCACCAAGAACTTGAGCTCCTTGAGGGAAGGCATGATTTCCTCTTGATCTTGCAAGTAAAAAACTATCCACCTCTTTCTGTCTTTCTATCTGTCTCTATCTCTCTCCATTTAGTAATTTATTCACTCATTCATTCATTTATTCATTTGTCTATTTATTTGTTTATTTTTCAGCTGGGTCTCCGAATTTCACCCAGGTCACAAGAGTTGTAGTCACTCAGTGGTCCAATCCCATTACTGATTGGCAGGAAGTTGTGACCTACTATGTTTTTCCAACATAGTCTGGTTCATTCCTATTTAATTAGCTTGGTGTCCCTCTTCAGTGGCAGGAGGCAGTGGTGTGGGGGCTTACTACATTGATGCTGGACTTAGTGAAGACATCCTCATAAGCTTTACCCCTACCACACTGAGAACTTTGGACCTCAAGTAGTCTATCAGGATTAGCCTCAGCCTCCCCCAGCAGCAAGAAAAAGAACAGTTGATTGCTACCGTACCTGGGCACATAGTAGGTTCTTAACAGCATCATTCCTGGCCACAGACTTAATAAATGTTTTGTGGGTTGGACTGGAGAATGTGATGGATATTGAAATAATCAGTTGAAGGGCACTGGAATATGTTATTACTCCATGTGTTTGCAATTGCCTGATTGTTCAAGTTTATTTCTTAGGAAAGGAATTGAAAGGAGATCCCTAAGTCATATTATTTGAACTTCAAAAACTCTTTCTTCCCTTGCTGCCCTCTGCCCAACAACAATTCAAACATACTATGAAATCAGTTAGCACCAGACTGAAGAGTGCTAGGTCCTTCAAACAGCTGGACTGAAAGTTACATCAAAACTAATATGGGTACCTTAATTTTTGAATTAAAAAATATTGGTAGGTTAACCTCTTTTTGGGGGGAAAAAGTTAATCATTTGCATTATAGTCTGTAAACATTCACCTTCTATTATTATGCCATCTTTCTGAGTCCTGTCAGACCTTTGAATGTTATAAAGAGGTTTTGTAATAAAGAGGCAATTAGATAATACAGTAGAAGGTGGCCGGGGAACTTTCTATCAGAAGCTACTCCTGGAACTTGATATCAGAAGCTCATTGATGAAGTGATTTAGGAATCAGATGAAGAGTGTGCTTTGAAATCGTTAAACCCAAAGAATTTTATTTTAAAGAAGTATTCTAAGCAGAGATGTATGTTTATTTTGAAATGAAGGATTCAATAAAATCCTTTTATAGATCCTATAGAAGGGACTGGCATTTTGTTTTTCTCTTTATCATTCAAGTATTTATGAAACCCATCTATTTTTCAAACTAAGTCATTTTACTTCTGGGTAGGGTGAAATTTTTGCCTTTTCTCAGTCTGAATCATTTGGCTCTTTGACTGCTTGGACAAAGTAGAACGGTTTCAGGACTCTATTTGTCATAAGGTAAGGGACTCTAGAATCTTCAAGATTAGAGGAGAAATATGTCAGTGCACAATTTGGAGAAGTGAACCTGAGGTACCCACAGCAGATGACACTCGGGGTTTAAGTTCCTTTTCAGCTCCAAGTCAGCAGGGGCACTCCACGACCATCTGTGTTCTATAAATTACCGTAACACCGGCACATGCGGCTTGTAAATCACCAGTGAACAGGCTTCACCTTGTGACACACTACATGAACCCTCTTGTATATTCCAATAAACTCCCATAAACCATCTGATATAAACTCAGGATTATGTTTCTTCAGGGGTTGGAAGACTTAGACTTTTCTTTACTGTTGTGATTCTCTCTCACATGTGAACTGAATACTTGTGGCACATTTCACTGTCTATTTACACACACACTCATACACACACATGCACACGGAACATTAGACTAACCCTGGAGTCAAAGTTTTGTTGTGGTGACTGATATGTGCATTTCTGTGGATTAGACTTTCTTTCTTTTTAAAATTATTTCATTAAATTTATTTCTTTCAACCTGGAAAGGAAAAATCACTATCTTGGGGGTTACATGGAATACATGAAATATATTATACAAAATATAATGGTAAATAAATAATAAATGTATAAATACATGGAAAATGAACTAAATGATCAAACTATTAACAATTTACTTCATTAAGCATAAATAAATCCTAATCAAAATATTTTCCGTCATTAAATATGGCATTAATTCTGCTTCATTTCCTCCTGCCAATTGGGATCTCTCTGAATGAAAGGGAGGGAGCAGGCTGTTCATTTATTTATTTATTATTTTAGCCTCTTTTAGAGCCAAATCTATACATAGATTTTGGGGGAAAAGTGGGTTGCTGACAGTGGGCATAGGTGCCCCCTAGAACTTCTCTGTATGCATATTTAATACCTTATAATCTTTCTAATTCTAATATACCCCTTGGTAAGTGCATCATGCAACTATATGGAGAGCCCATCTGGGCCGCTGCAAGGACTTTAGTCACTGATCCAGTGTCCATGTAAACATACTGAGGATGCTCTCTGGTTTTACGGAAGTTGACATAATAGCCCATAGATAGAAACAGAGGAGATTGAAACTTCACATGCCAGCACTTTACTTTCACCCAACATTGATACTGTAGGATAAATGATAATTATTGAGGTCTCTCCTCTATTTTTTTTTTCTTTTCTTTTACCTATAAGGCTCTGTCTTCAGAAAATTCTACCAGTAAGATTAATTTTTAACAATGTTAAAGGTTCTTCTCTCTTTTTGTTGTTGTTAGAAGATGGACAAAAATAAGAATCATAAGAAATTAATTAGAAATCTTTCCCCTTTGCTACCAAGTTGAAACCATACAAAGAGGAGTCATCTATATGCCTTTACAAATGCCCCAAACTAACTTTAAAAGAATTTTTCTTCTGATTTCATGTCATTGACTCAACCTTACTCTACTAATGCTTCACCAAATTCTATATCCCATTTCCCTCTCCACTTTCTGAAAAATAAATTGCATGTTCCATCCCCAGCTCTACCTACCTGGTTTGTTGTTCTTCAGTTGTTTCAGTCATGCCTGATTTCATATAACCCCATTTAGGGTTTTCTTGGCAAAGATACTGAGGTGGTTACCCATTTCCTTCCAGCTCATTTTACAGATGAGGAAGCTGAGGCAAACAAGGTTGAATGACTTGCCCAGTATCACACAGCTGGTAAACGTCTAAGGCTGGATTTGAATTCACACCTTTCTGACTTTGAACCTATGCCACCTAGCTTTCCTTATTTCTAAGGTAGTCCACAAAAATAAGTAAAGCTATTGCAATGCTATTTTTACTTTTAATAGTTTCAAGATTTAGAGAGTATTCAAGGACCCAATGAAATAAGAAACAAACATTTTAGATGTGTGGTTGAATTTGAGGTGGATGTGTATAAAACGATGGATACAAACACACTAAATGCTCATAATAAATACCCATTGCAAGGGATATGCTAAAGAAATTACTAAAATGAGCTTGAATTTCTGTATTCTCTGTTGGTAGAAGACTTCTACATTAGAATTTTTGTTCATGTGTATAGCAAAAGTTCTGTGAACTAAAAGACATAACTTCCAAGAACTTTTCAATTCACAGAAACATTCTTTAATTAATGCAATCCATCCTGAAATTTCAAAGATTTATTGATACTGGCAGAAACATTTGCAAATAACTTAGGAAAGTTCATGACATACATGTATCTCAAAGGATTTCATTCATTTTTTCCATCTTTTCAGCCACAATCAATAAATTCATGCAAAACTCAACCTGCTGAGTTAGAACATAGTTAAGATATTGTTAGAAATTCTCAATAGAAGAATTTAAGAAAACAAATGTGAACAGTGATGAACTTTATTATGCTGCTCTTGTCCATTCACGTAATTTTGAATGTGTTCTGTTCCTCTTTCCTATTTGCGTACCTAAATTGTCCTGTTTCTGACTCAATATCAACAGAGATTTGAGTGGATAAAGCAAGTGAGAATTTGGGTTCCCTCAACATATTAAACTAGTTTTCAAATATTTGGGGTTTGATAAAACCCAAAGTGCATGTTAGAAGCACTTTTTCCATTAATTGTTAAACCCATGTGCATTTTGAGGGAAATTTAGTCCATATGTTTCTGGTTCATTTATGCTTTACTCATCAAAATACTTTTTTTTTCTTCAGCGCTATGTCCAAGAAATCTTTTGAGCCCTTTAAAGCTCTTTGAGCCTTGCCAAGAACAAACAAAGCCGAACACCAAAAGACTCAAGCTGGTTTGAAACTCTAAACCTATGGCGTTTTAGAGGGTTCTAAACTTGGATTAAACACATACTCTCATCCATAATAGACAGAGAGATGTAAAATACTTCCACAGGGACATATTACTCCTGATGTCAAAGGCAAAAGTTAAATATATGTCAACCAAGGTATCCCAAAGTTCCCAGAATACGTTACAATTTATGGAAAATGACAGATGAGCTGAATTTTGAGCATCATCTCACAGCAGTATCTGCTGTTTGGATACACATAAGAATTGTGAGGTCATAAGGGACAGAGGATACAGAGTCTGGGAAAATGAAAAAAATTACAGAATTAAATTAATTATTATTGGAAATCAAAAGTGTATTTTTGCCTTCCTAGGCAACTCATCAGGATTAGAAAAAAATATTAGAATCTTTAGGGAAATACATTATGTGTACAAAACAATTTGGAACCCCATTAAAATTATCTCCTTTTTAATGACAGAAAATGTTTTCCCCTCTTTCCTTGATTTTCTTTGAAAATATTTTGCTTTCAAGTTCATGTTAAGATGAAGTCTCCAACAAAGTAATACTGAATATTGGCTAAATTATGTGGTTCAGGTTCCCCAATGGGGCAAATAGGTGGTGCAGTGGATAGAGCACCAGTGAAGGAGTCAGGAGGACCTGAGTTCAAATCTCACCTCAGACACTTGACACTAACTAGCTATGTGACCTTGGGCATGTCACTTAACCCCAATTGCCTCATCCTGGGTCATCTCCAGTCATCCTGATGAATATCTGGTCACTGGATTCAAATGGCTCTGGAGGAGAAGTGAGGCTGGTGACCTGCACAGCCCTCTCTCAAAACAAAGTCAAGTGCAAGTCATGTCATTATTTCTCTGATGGCATGGTCTTCTTCAGCAATGAAGGATGAATACACACATCTTCTTCAATATTTGTCACTTCCCTCTTCTATTATTTTAATCAATCTGATAGGTGTGAGATGATCCTTTAGAGTAGTTTTAATTTGCCCTTCTCTAATCAATAGTGATTTAGATAATTTTGTGATGGCTGTATGACTAGCTTTGATTTCTTCCCCAAACTTCGTGTTTATATCCTTTGACCATGTATTAATTGTGGAATGACTCATATTTTTATAAATTTGACAAAGTTCTCTATGAATCTGAGATATGAAGCCTTTAAGATGTGTGTATGATTACTTATATTTTTGTATTAGTCTGGAAGAGAAAAATTTTATAGCTCTACCATCATTGTATTAGTATACTTATTTTTCTCCAATTTCTTCAATATTTATCACTTTGTCTTCTTTGATCTTTGCTAATCTGAAGTAAAATCTCATAGTTGTATTGATTTATATTCCTCTTAGTGATTTTAAACATTCTTTCAAGTGGTTATTGATAGTTTGGATTTCCTCTTTTGAAAAGTACTTATTCACATCCTTTAACCACTGGAAGATATCCATTCTAGAATGGCCCTTGTTCATATATATGTGTATACATGTATCTATATGCATACATCTATACTGATGTGTACATGTGTGTACATAAAGATACATCTCTATCTATATGTACATGTGTGCATTGAGATACACCTCTAGAGAGTTGCCTGAGTCTTCGAGAGATTAAGAGCTTTGTCTGTCACATGCCTTAGCATCAAAGGCATTTCTTGAAGTGAGGGCTTCCTGACTTCCCCTGATTTGCTTCCTCTCCTAAGGCAAGCACTTAAGACATGTCTGATGAGTTTAATACATGTTCAAGTCAATCAACAGATGTCCATCAAATCTGATTGCCACTATCTGTAGGTTTTCCTTTGGTTATAGTATTCCAGTCTAAAATAAGGGTAGTAATACTGGTCTACTTCATCCAGTGACAATGAGGTTAAAGTGAATAAACGTCATATGCTGGGAATTGTCCAAGTTACATCATTGTTCTCATTTTATGGATGAGATAATTGGAGCTCTTAAAGAGTATAAGTGCAAGAGGCAGAATTCAAACCTATATCTTGTGATTTCTGATCTTACACACTTTCTACTACACCACACTGTCTTTTGGAACCTTATATATTCTTGTCCTCTTCCTATTCTTCTTCTTCTCAGGGACAAGAGGAGCCATCTCATACTTCTTTGAATCCAGTGGGACAGTGATCATAATATTTGTATATACTACTTAATATTTTTGAGTGAATGATGAATGAAGCAATGGTGGAAGAGACATATTCTACAATTTAGTTGAGGAGAATAAAGTGTGCAAAAGAAAAAAATAAAAGGGACATATAACTTAAAGTGTGACTATTCTGTTATTTATATAGAATATAAATTGCATATATGAATTATTATATCATTTATAGTAAACCTGAATCAATTTTCTCTGTGCATGTCATTTTCTCCCAATAGAGTGGAAACTCTCTGAGCACAGAGAATATTTTATTTTATCTTTATAATCATAGTCCCTAGAACAATACTTAACAGATGATAAGCAGTTGACAAATATTGATTTGAGGTGAATTCTTGCAAAGTCTGGTGAAAGGATAAAAGCCTGGACTCAGAGTTGGACAAACTTCAAGAGGTTGCCAGAATCAGTCCCCTCATTCTTCATTTTTCAGATGAGCAAGCTGGATCTTAGAGAGATTAACCAACTGCCAGAGTTATACAGCTGGTCATTACCTGCCTGAGGCAAGCTTTGGACCCAGATCTTTCTGGTTTCAGGCCCAACATGCCACAAAACTCAAGTTAAAGGCATGCTCCATTTTAATGGAGAATGACCAAAAGAACTGAAAAAAATCCTACAGTTTGCTAATTTTAATATTCTCTTCCTCAGTTTGCTCACCTTGGATGTCTTTATGCACTCTATTTACCCCCAAAGGTAAATCACCAGAGCTAGCTGGGGAGTTAAAGAACAACCACACTTTTCCTCCCTCAACTTGTGCTCCACCTAAACATAGGATTTCAGCTGTAGTTGACTTGCATCCAAATAATAGCAATCTTTCCTTTAAAAACAACACAAAGAAAAATCACCTAGTCTGCATATAACCTAGAGTATCTTATAGACAAAACAGCAGAAAGGTTTTATGGAAACTCTCATGCCTCTGTGAATGATCTCATTTGCAGAGAAACTTAATTATACTTGAACATCAATCTTTCTTGTCAAATAATACAGTGTATGTAAGCTAAACCACTTTTAATGCAAAGCTAAACGGTTCTGTAGAGAAACCTCTGGGGAGGTGAGGCTGGTTTGGCTCATAGGACACACTCTGCCATAGAAAGAGGAACGGGCCAAAGAGTCATTCATTTCTGAACCTGTTCGGTAAACTAAAGGTGCTGAGGGTGGTGGATGGGAGCAGGTGCTCCCAGTAATCACAATATAAAGTTTACTTAACATCTTGCTTGGCTTCCAGCCCTTAACTATCAGTTCAGAAATATATGTTTGCTCTGACAATATGATGGCATGTTTTTCTTAAACTTATCAGGTCCAGTCTTTGGGTAGATTTTAACGACTACAGATAGTTTTCTGAAGCTTAATCCAAAAAAAGAGTTTTAAATAAAAATGCCAGTCTGGTGAAAAACAAAAATGGTTCACAGAAACTAGTACACAGTGATGTGAAAACAGAAAATGTAAGACTGGAGGGGCACTTATAGTAAATACACACAGGCAGTTTATCCTGCATTTGAAGCTGAGATCATCCCATTTCAAAGGCTTTTAAATTTCCCAATAACTCAGTGTACATCACAGATCATGATGGCTTTAAGTAGATTGCTGGATTCACACACAGTACTTGGGCATCACAGAAAGATCATCTTTAACACTTGACCCTAAAGGATTTCTAGGGACCATAAAATGCATATGTGAATGTGGATTTAGAGCTGGAAGTGACATTAGAGGTGTCCCCATCCAAACACTTCCCTCAATCCAGAGATGAGAAAATTGAGGCCCAGAATTTTTAAGGGACTTCCCAGAATCCCAGAATAAGAAATCACTTCAGGGGCCATCTGCTTGAATGCACATCACTGCAACCCCACCTCTCCAACCTACCTGACAAAGTCATTTTACCCGGGCTGGAAAATCTCTCCTCAAGAGGAGGGGGGCACTCTCTGAGGTAGCCCATTCCATTTTGGAATAGCTCTAATTTTTAAGAAATTTTTCCTCACATCCAGCCTAAATGTGCCTTTTTGCAATTTCCACACATCATTCTTAGTTCTGCCCTCTGAGGCCATGCAGATGAAGTCGTCCCTTTTTAACGTGACCAAAACGTTTTGAAGTTGCTTATATACGTATATAGTAATATAGGTTTAAAATTTACATCTAAAACAACAAAAGCACAGTATGGATTGTATATATTTATTGTGTATTATATATATTCTATATGTGTATATACATTTATATTGTATATGGCTATGAGGTACACATTAGGATAATTTCAGAATAATTTCTTAAAACCAGTCAATTCCATAAAAAACAGTTATTGAACCTAGCATATGTGCTTTAAACGTATATGCATATATGCATATGTGTTTATGCATGTGTATCTACACACATAGATAGACATAGACATATATACATATACATACATACAGAGAGAGACAGAGAGAGAGTCCTGGAGTTATGGTGGCCACATGTCTTGCTGAGAAGTACATGGTAGTGCAGCAATAGGGCTTATGGGAAGAAAAGATGCCATTTGTCCCCAACCAAACAATACCCTGTGTCTTTTCTAGTGTGTCTATAAAAAGAAGAATAATCATACTTCTCATGTGGAGTAATATGACTGTAGAGCTTCCAGGTACTTCTGGAAAGGAATACCTTGGGGATGAGCTTTATATCACTTTACAAAGTAGGAGTTCACAATGATTCTCAAGGTATTTGGATAAATTGGAAATAATCAATAGAGAGAAGGAACTAAAATGAAGAGGGATTGGGAAAGGTTTCCTATAGAAGGTGGAATTTTAGTTGGGACTTGAAGGAATTCTGGGAAACAGGAGGTAGAGATGGGAGGAAGAGCATTCCAGGCATGGGGTACAGACAGAGAAAATTCCTGGAGCCAAGAGATGCAGTGTCTTGTCCATGAAATGACAAGAAGGTCAGTGTCTCTAGATTAAAGTATATATGGAAGTAAGTTCCCCCACTTCCTGCTTAAGCATCTCTTTTTTGCTACATTAAGTCATGCCCAAGTCCATGCCACCTTTACTCTTGACCTTTCCTGAACAAGCCAGCACAGATATATTAATGCTGTGACATTTCCCTGTGCCAGGAGAACAATAATAATAAGTTTTGGGTCCCATGAAAAAATATGAAGTCACAATGAGACCCAGCATATTTAATTAATTCATTAAACTACTTTAAAATGAGCAATGGATATTTATTAGGTGCTTATATGTACAGTAAACTACACTAAGTATATAGGAATGTACAAAGTTTAAGGAGAATCTTGGTCTTATCCAGTAGTTTAAGATAAGTTTGGAAAAGTAGGGTGAAATCAGTTTGTGGAAAGCTTCAACTAAGATGTCTGGATGGCAGGATGGAGTCATCAAAAGATTCCAATAGAGGAGTGGCATGGTCAGATCCATATATAAGGAAGACTAGTTTGCTCAACCCATGTGAAAGATGGATAATATGGAGGGAACAGGGGGAAAAATGGAGGCAGAAAGGATTATTAAGAGGCTGTTATAATAAACTAGGCAGTTTCTATTCACAGGAACAAAAATCACAAGTGGCATAAGTCTGTCTTATGCCAGACTTGGCTGCCATTGGCTCCTATGCCTCAGTGTTTCCCGATTTGACTTTGTGGTTTAGGAAGCAAGTTCATTTGCAATGGTAATTTAGTTGTGTGTTCCTGACCTGAAAGAAAAAGCTTCATTGTTTCCACAGTGATCCATTGCTGGCACCTCAGGTTTGTGCCATTGCCAGCTGCTAATGAGTTTTGGTGAAGCTACACAGGGCTGGTGGAAGTTGGCTCTCCTTTAGGCTTTATTTGTTATTTGACAAGTCTGGGTTATGTTTCAGAAGCTGCTGTTGTTGGGTTCTCCACCCTTGCCTTAAGACTTTTGATGACTCTGAAAGAGAAGTTATTGTAAAGTAGACTTCATTTCAACCATTTAAAGAAAAATTCTAACAACTAAAGCAATTTCAAAATGGAATGGATTACATTAAGGAGTAGAGTTCCTTGTTACTTAAGGTCTTCAAGCAGAAGCTAGATAACCACTTGCACAGGATAATGAAAATAGGATTCATGACTTGGGTAGTGAGGGGAATGAATTAGGTGACTTCTGAGGTCCCTTCCAATTCTAAGTCTGTGCTTGACTGAGGGTTCTCATTCTTTAAGGTGGTGACCTTGCTATTATTATGACTAGTTTAGTTTATTATGGTTAAATTTACATTGTATAAGTAAAATGTGCTGACACTGATGGGTTTGGGTGAAACTACACACAGAGCTGGCTTACTCTCAGCAAAGAATTTCTTAAAATATGGCACCCAAATGGATATTCTTAATCTCTTGTGAACGGTTTAGACAACTAAATTCAGGCACCATCGTAGGATATAACATACACTGGATGAAAGAATCAAGATCCCCCAAATTTCAACAAGCTGAATTAGAGGAATTTAATGTAGACAAATACAAATTTCTACATGTAGGTTAAAAAAAAACTGTAAAAACACAAGGAAGGAGAGATCTTGTGAGACAATAGCTTGTATAACAAAAGATCTAGGAATTTGAGTAGACTCTAAACTTGCCATAGATCAACCATGTGATTTGGCAGCCAAAGCAGCTAACTGTATTTTAGGTTGCCTTAATGGACACATAGGGTCCAGAATCAGAGAGCTGATACTGATGCTTTATTCTGAACTGACAGACCACACCCATATTATTTGAGAAGTAGCAAGGTATAATAGAAATTATGAATTTGTAGTCAGAAAAAGCGATCTTCAGTAGTAGCTGCACTATTTACTCTATCAACTTAGATTGAAGTTTCACTTCATTTGATTCTTTCCTCATCTGACAAATTAAGGAATAGGATTGAATGTTCCCTAAGGTGTCAATATCCAGTCTTGTATTAATGGCTATACAATCCAATATGGTCATTTGGGGGTGCCATATTTTAGGAAAGATTTGACTAACTGCCTAGAAGAGGATCACAAATATGGTGAGATGACTCAAAACTATGCAATAGAAGAATTAGTTGAAAGAATTGAGAATGAGAAGACATCAGAGAAACATAATAACTGACTTCATGTGTTTGAAGGACTGTCAAATGGGAGAGAAATCAGACTTGTGTCCATATGGCAGAAGCAAGAGGCTTCAATGGGCAGATATTGTAGGGACTTTTGTTGAATAGAACACAAGACCAAGACAGAGATAAAGATTCTAAAGTGACTTGTTAGCCTTGTGGAAATACCTCTTGATTTATTATTGGTTACTTCTATGAAGAATTCTCTAATTCTCTGTCCTTGTCTCTCTCTGTCTCTCTGTCTCTGTCTCTGTCTCTGTCTGTCTGTCTGCTGTCTGTCTGTCTCTTTCTTCCTTTCCCCTTCCTCTCTCCTCCTCTTTGTTTCTGTCTCTCTCAAACACACAAAAATTGCCAACTCCAGGATCAAATATAGAATTATCTGTTTGGCTGTTCGAGCTCTTCTTAACCTGGCCCCTTCCTGCCTTTCCAAACTTCCTGTACTTTTTCCCCCTCCACATGCTCTGTGATCCAGACTTACTTGATGTTCTTTGAACATGACCCTCCCTGTCTTGGTTCTGAGCATTTTCACTACCTGGCCCCCCTCCCTGGAATTCTCTCCCTCTTCTTCTCTACCTCCTCACTTTCTTGGCTTCCAGCTAAAATCATACCTTTTATAAGAGGTCTATCCCAGTACCTTTAAGTACCAGTGCCTTTCATCTATCAATTATCTTCATTTTATCCTCTATGTATCTTGTATGTAGTTGTTTGCAGGTGATCTCTCTCATTAGACTGTGAGCTCCTTGAGGTCAGGGGCTGGTTTTTTTCCTTTTTCTTTGAATCATTAGTACCTCTAATACTTAATACTTAGTGTCTAGCACATGAAAAGTATTTAATAAATACTTGCTGACTGACACATACACATGCAGTGATGCTATTATAGTGAGAGGAATGTGACTTTGTTCCCTAGGTCAGGGTGTAGGAAGGGATGAATAAAATTTCTATACATTGGAATTGTCCTACCTACTTTTGCAAAGACAATGGTAATACAGTACACAATTATGCTGTAGTATCTGGAACATGGCAGAATAGATTTTCATGAACATATATTTTTGTGTGTACGTATGTATGAATGCATGCATGTTGATAGGTGATTCCTTTCACTGGAGAAAAGCTACTATCCCAGTTTCAAAATGATGCCATGGACAAGTTATAATTTTAATTTGGCAAATGTAAGTAAGTCTCATATTCACTCTTTTTCAAGGATGAGCCAGATTTCTACTGCTAATTTAACATTACAATGACACACAAACCAGACGTTTGCATAATGAAAACTGAGCAATATTGACCAATAGAATATGAAGGTGATGTGAATTTTCTTCATTTTTCTACAGAGAAATCTAAATATTTTCTACAGAGATCTTAAAAGGCAAGATGGACCCAACAACTACTTTACCTCTGAAATAAGAGAGAATGTCAAAAGCAATGGTTCTTGACCTTTTTATGTGTCATAGAGTCACACTATTGACTGATGAAGATTATAGAACCTATCTCAGAATGTTTGTTGCCTATGTTCCTAATGGAAACAAATGATAAATTTTAGCTAAAGCTTAGTATAAATAAAGATGTGGTTTTTTTCTTCCCATCCAAATTCATGTACCTCTTGAAAACTTTGTGGACTCTAGGTTAAAAACCTAGGCAAAGGATGGGATGGGCTTAAGGAGAAAGGATACTTTTACCCTCAGATAGAAAAGGAAAAAAAGGCACAACAATACTATAGTATCTTTAATGGGTTGTGACTCCAGGTCATTCAGTCAATAAACATTTGCTAAATACCAAGTAAGTACTGGATACTGTGCTAAACACTAGGGATATAAAGAAAGGCAAAAGACAATTCCTTCTCTCAGCTCACAGTCTAATGGGGGAGACCATAGGCAAACAGCTATGTACAATCAAGGTTCTTAGAGATAAGATTTAAGCTTGGATGTGAAGGAAACCAAGGAGGCTGGGAGGCAGAGATAATGAAGAAGAGAATTCCAGGTAAAGGGCATATCCAGTAAGAATGCCTGAAGCTGGGAGCTGGACTATCTTTTGTAAGGAACAGCAAAGAGATCAGTGTCAGTTGGTGAGAAAGGTATAAAATAAACCTGGCAAGTAGGAAGCAGACAGGACATAAGTATCTTAGAATACCAAACATAGGGTTTTGTATTTAATCCTGGAGGCAATACGGAGCCAATGGAATTTATTGAATAGGAGAGTGACTGACCTGCACCTTAAGAAGACCAATTTAACAGATAGGTGGGTGGATGGAACGGAGTGGGGAGATACTTGAGGCAGGGGTACCAACTATAAGTTTAGTGTAATAGTCCAGACTTGAGGTGATGAGTAGTGACAGAGTCAGACGAAAGAAAAGGGCACTTAAGAGAGATGTTATGATGATGAAATCAACAGAACTTGACAACAGGATGGGATGGTATGTGTGAAAAGGAGTTAGGAGTCAAGAATGACATTTAGATTGCAAGCCTGGATGACTGGGAGGTGGCGCCATTGAAATTAAAACAAGACATCCAAAACTGAACTCATTGTCTTCTCGCCTCCCCAAAATTATTTCCATTTCCTAAGTTCCCTATAAGTTTCTTGTGTCATCTCATTGTAAATGTCCAATAGGCAGTGGAGATGGCAAATTGGTTAGGATTGGATAAATAGATTTGAGAATCATCTACTTAAATATGTTAATTGAATGGATGGGAGCTGATTAGGTTATCAAGGGAGAGAATATAGCAGGAGAAGAGAAGATGGCCAAGAACTGAGTCCTTGGGAGATATCCACCATCAGAAAGCATGGCTTAGATAAGCTCCAACAAAGGGTACTGAGAAGTAACAGTCAGGTAGGAGGAGAAGCAGGATAGAATTGAAGGGCAAAGAGAATTTCAAGGAGATAAGAGTGATCAATAGTATCAATTTTTGGAGAGATCTAGAAGAATGAGAATTGAGAAAAGGCCACTAGATTTGGCAAGTAATAGATCATTGGTAATTTTGGAGAGATCAGTTTTGGTATAAAGATAAGGTGGGAAGGCAGACTATATACAGTTAAGAAGAAAGTAAGAGGAAAGTAAGGAATGTAGTCACAAAAGGGAGGAGAAAGGTGACATGAGAATGAACAGAAATGAATGGATCAAGTGAGGGAGTTTTGAGGATGGGGAGAGATGAATGTCTTTGTAGTCAGTAGAGAAGTAGTCAGTAGAAGGGGAAAAATTGGAAATAAGTGAGTACCCAATTCAGAAGAAGAGTGAGGATAACAGAGAATGCAGGCAATCTCTTGGAGAAATCTAGATGGAGTTAGGTCATTTGCCCATCTGGAGGGATTTGTCTTGGCAAGGAGAAGGGCCACCTTCATCTGACACAGGAATGAAGGAGGAGATAGTGACAGAAGACATCTGAATGATATGAAATGAGGAGGAGAAAAGAAGGAATTCTTGGTGAAGAAACAATTTTTTTAGTGAAATATGAGATAAAGTTCTCAACTGAGAGGGTAGAGGGAAAGAATGAAAAGTTTGAGGAGGCTGAGAAGTTATTGAAAACCTGTGAATAGTGAGTCAGTTAGGAAGACATAAAAGGATTGCCGCCTACACAGTGAGGACCCAGGCGAGACTCTGTTATATAAATTTTAATGGACCAAGTGAGCATGGTTTCATGATTTTCTTCAGCTCATGTGAGTAGCAACAAAGGAAGCTAATGGTGGGAGTAATCCAAGTTTTAGGTATGGACAGGCAAGATCAGTGATAGGACAAGGGATCAAGGATCTTGAGAGATTAGGACTGCGTAGAGTTGAATTGGTTCATCAATGTGTCAAATTAGGGAAAGGAGGGGGAATATAGCCAGTGCAGGGGACTAAGTTATTAAGTGAGTCAGGCCACAGAAATATCTGAACAAGGATAGATAGATAGACAGATAGATAGATAGATAGATAGATAGATAGATAGATAGATAGATGTATATTTTTAACCTTGGGTTTATAAAATTTGTCTGAGAAAAAAAGACGATAGAGACATAGTCATCTGAAAAATCATTGGGGATTTTAGTGAACTGTAAGGTAATATGATTAATCAATGTGATATGGCAGTGGAATTCATATTCATATTCACTATTGCTATTGTTGACTAGGGAAAGAGCAAAGGGATTGGAGGTAATCCCTTTAGGATTTAGGGTTGCATGACAGAGGAAGTGGTAGAAAGACCTCTTCATGAGATCATGATCAGGTAAGAGATTTCAGAGTGCATGAACATGAAAGTGGAACATCGGTGGGTAATGGCAAGATGAAGGGTATATAATTCAAAGACCAAAGAAAGAGCTTCCCTCTGCCAGTGAGAAAGTAAAAAATAGTTCAAAGCAGCTAAGTTCTATAGCTTGACTATGTGGTTACCAATACAATGTGTAGCTGTGTGACAAAGATGCTAGACCTGCAAATCTGCTTCCCTGATCCTTATTCTGCCTTATCTTTCTGATAAAGGATACCTTTTCTTGCCCATTGTTTCCTTTCTTTTTCAGCCCCAGCTATTACCTTCTTGTGAGGAGGGAAGAATCTGATGATGCTTCAGTCATATTAGCTCTCTCAACTTTTTCTTGGATAGTCAGTTTATTACTATTTATCACAGAGAAGAGAGCATTTGATAAACCAGTTCTCACCAAGGGGTAAGGGGAGGCACAGAGTTCCTGATAGTCATACCCACTGTTGAAAGGTGGGTCCATAGTATTGTCAATATTTCCCAGGTTTAGAGATGCTAGGAAAAAACACCAACTAGAGAACGTGGTATATGAGGTTAACTTCATTTTTGGTAGGCAGTAGCTTTTCCAGATGATACCATACCATTCCTGTTCACGCTTCAAGGTTCATATCTGTCATCCAGTGTTATGCTGCTTTAACATGAGCTTCCAGCAGAGGTAATAGTATCAGTGGAAGATTTAATTTCTATTTGATTGGAATATCTTAGAAAGAGGAAGCAAGAAAAAGCCAAATGTGCTTGCATTAGATATGATCTAGTCAAAATGGAGAGTTCAGACTCTTCTGACACATGGAGTAAATTTATGACACTTAAGATTTTCACATTCATCTTTCAAAGTTCCTTCTTAAAATATTTTCTTTTCTTGGCCCTTTAAATATAATGAACAAGCATTGCTCTATACCCACAGCTTGAGATATGGCATGACCTGATCCTTCTGATGATAAAATTCCTTTTGGAAACACTTTTAGTTTACAGACAAGAAGTCATACCCTTGCTGGCTGGGAATGACAAATGCCCAGCATTGTTAGTTTACCACATGAAGATATTATGGAAATGTTTTACTCATAGGGTAGGAGTCTAATTAAAGGTCACCATCATCCCTACAGAAAGGTTCAATATCACCTTTGGAGGTTGGCAGAGGATTCAATTGTTAGGTCTTTCTGCTCCTCCTTCCCTCATGTCCCATTGTTTCAGCAGTTAAGTGACTTCTCCTTTCACCCCTTTGTCACTTTCTTCTGCCCAACGCCCTCGTTAGTAAAAGGCAACTTTGACAATTTTGGCAAGACATTGTACTATGGGATTTTTCTAGTTTATTTGAAAGAACTGAGTTTCTTTGGCTCTTTGGAAAATCTGTCTAAAGTACACTTTGTCATCCCGTTTAGATTTTTCCACTGTGTTTTCAAAATAGCTGCTAATTCTCAACAATCAAGATGTTCTACTTTTGAGCAGTGAAACATTTTCTTGACTGAAGAGGATAAAGTCAGTGTTTGGCGAGGTAGTAAACTTAATGATTTAAAAATAACATTCATATGCAAAGAGGTTACATTCTCCATGGTCTGTTCATTTTGTCTTTCTCTTTGACACAGGACCAAGAAAGGAAACATTTGAAGGGATGGATAGAAACGAATAATTTGTGAAACCGTCCAAGTCTAATTCAGAGCCCCTCAAAGTAAGTGTCCTGGCTGTGTGAGGAAAATGATATTAGGCCTGGGGGAGTTTAAGAAGTGATTAGTAAATTGGGTTGCTTTCAACACAACATAACAGTATAGAATAAATAAGGATTAGTGCTCTGGTCAGAGTTTTTGTTCAACGAGGCACAGTTGACATGAGTGGAAGAGTAGCTGAGGCAAAGATTTAATCAGAAAAACATATTTTCCATGTTAATCCTACTGGGGACTCATTATTAAGCCTTCACATTCCATTTGTTAACAGTTTGTCGCCTTCCTAAACTCAGAATGACTGAAACTCATCTTCCGTTTTTGGCAGACTGTTGAGATAAAGCCATTTTAGTCATAGTAAACTTTAAAGAGGACTTAAAGAAAAACAATTTTAAAGCAGAAGTGCATGTCTTTCAACTTTCTTCTCCTGGAACTGGAAGCATCATTCCAAACCTCTCCTTTTGCAGCTGCTTAGGGGAAGACACTGTTTACTCTGGGTAACATATATGTGTCTGAGAGGGTAGACCAGTGGTAGATCTCCATGGCTATTGTTCCATCTCTGGCCATATGTGCATATTAGCAACAACAATAAAACACCACTGCATTATCCAGAAAGCATAGGGCTCTGATAAGATAAAAGCTTTTGCCCCAGAGGGGCTGGTTAGTGTGTGGGGGTGGAGACTGAAGGAAGGAAATACATTAACCCATGGTTCTGATAGAAATGGCCTTTTCCATTATGGAGAGAGTGCATACACTAAACACATGTGACTGGTAGAACTGTGGGAAAGCAGCTACCCTCTCACCCTCCTCATTTCTGTTTATATGGGCTAGTAAGTGGTTAGAAACTGGGGAAACAGTGATTTGTCCAACGGAAAGTGGGCCATGAAAAAAACAGTGAGTGAAAGTAAAGGGCTGTGATGGAGAAAGGGTATTAGGGCCAACAGAAACCACAAGCACTTGGAAGCTGGGCCTCTCTTTTGTAAGAGTTCATATACTGTTCATTTCTTTTCATTGTCCTGCTCTAGGAATCTGTAGCCTCTGGCTTGCTTTATGGCCAGATATCTGTTTAGTTTTCATAGGAAGAAAAAGGAAAGTCAGTTGACTACAGCCTTTTTTCTCACTCAGGTCACAGCTGGTGGAAACCACTTGAGTAGACACTAGGCTGCATTCAGCACTTTCCTCTTTTTCTGCTCTTCCTGGGTTGCATTGTGGAGGGAGGTTTTAGCTCTGTCTGGACCTATGGAACTTGGCAAGACGATCTTTGGATGATTCTTCTAAGTATAATTCTACCATGATTCGTATCTAATCAGGGGAACCGTGATGAATCTCTGAATAATTAAAAAAATACAATATGATATTTGGGAACTTTATGTATATCAATTCTATATTGAAATTTAGAGTTGGAAAGGAATTTTTGGATAATTTTGTCCAATCCCTAGATTTTACAGATGACAAAAATGAAATTATATCAGCACATTCTCCGTCATACTAGCTACTTTTTCTCAGTAGAGATTTTTCTATGAGTGTTTGTCAGGTGGCTTTGCATCTCAGATTCAGGATACAGGGCCTCTTTGTGTGCCAGGAAGAGTTTCAAAATGGCATCCTCTAGATATTCTTGTCATTTGGAAGCTTTGAAACTTCTCAATAGTAATAGCCAGTAGCATAGTTACAAAATAAATAATTATATTTTATAGAGAGTAGATTTCTTTAACATTACGAATGTTATTATTAAAATGATCCTTGGTACTCCTACTTGTATCTGTCTCCTTCTGCATGTTGCTTCCTAAGTAATTGCTTATCTTGCCTATTCCTAGTTCCCATTCTAGAGTTTGAAATTTAATTAACAAAGTAGCACATTTACCAGATATATGCTCTGAAACAACTGCTTTGCTCTATGAATACCTACCACTTCCCTTGAAGTCTGGAGATGGTCTTGATTTTGCTGATGAGTCAGAATTCTTAGAATTCAAGGGAGTCATTGACTGCCATCCACCACACTGTCCTCTTTGCTTAATTGGTCTCCAGTTAATCAGAAATGACGTGATTCAATCTTCAAAGATAAACTGGGGAGCCTGACATGAAAGAGGCGTTGATCCCAACGGTGCTAAACTATCTGAACAGTGTCTAATACCTGGGCCACACTTACATAGACTTAGAGAGTCATAGTCAACAGAGCCATCTCCAAATACGCAAGATTTAATACACAGATAGAAAGAGATTGGTCTTAAATGCACAGATACAAAAATATCTAGAATTTAGATTCTTGTAATTTGGTACATCAAAATCATTATGAGTTCACTGGTGTGCATATTGCCTCTACAGAAACACACCCCACCTACTGTATACCTCAGTCTTTATGAATTTCTATGACCTAAAAAATTTGTTAACAAGAGGCCCAATGTTCCACTGATAAACTTCTCCAAACTTAATTAGGCTAGTCCTTGATTACAGGCACTGTCCATCAACTGGACTCACACTCACAGCCTTTATAGTTTGTTTTGTTGGAATGATTTTGAAGAATCCAAGGTCATGTCTATGCCACACTGACCTATCAGAGTAGGACATTAATGGGGGGGGAGCGAAAATGTTTGTGATTAGAAAGTAATAGCTGAAAATAAGCTATAAATAATATAATATATATACATAATATAAATATAATATATGAACATTATATATAATAATATATATGTAATAATAATATTATATATAATATAATATTATAATATATAAATATAAGTATAATATAAATATATAATATAATATAATATATTTATATATAATATGAATAATATAAAAGCTAATAAATAATGGCTTTGGTTCCTGAAGGAATTATCTAAATTTAAATGGAGGCAGAAAAACACAGGATTTAGTTATAAAGTTCAGAACATATTTGTCACTTTCTTCCTTATAGTACATTGAAATTTATCTCTGATGTATCTGAAGCCTGTTGGAGGATATGCATGAAAGGTATTGACTATCTCTAATGAAATGATCAGGGTCATAATGATTCTTTTGTAAAGTGAAAATAAGAGGTAGGTTGCTTTCACAGAATCCCAAAATATCAGTGTTGAAAACTGAGAGACCATCTAGAGTAATTTATACCAGAACAAAAAAACCCCAAAAGTTTTCTACAAAATACCCAAGAAGTGATCATTGAGTTTTCAAATAAAGACTTCCACCAAGGAGCTGAACCTCAGCCTAAGGGCCACAAAGCCTTGAAGCTGCAGGTTCCCCACCCCTGGTATAGCCTTTTGAAATTTTGGATAGCTGTATTAAGAAGTTGTTTTTTTTTAATAATATGAAATCTAAATTTGCTTCTTTTCAACCTTCACCCATTACTCCTAGTTATACTCCCTCAGGCAAAGCTGAACAAGTCTAATATTTCTTCCATATGACAGCCTTTCAAATGAACAGCTATCATTCATCCCACTGGTTCTGATATCTGGTTGTTGTCCTTTGTTCTCTAAGAGGATGAAAATTATATTACTATGTTGGGGTCAAGGTACAGTGTGTACAACTATGGCTAATCTGACCAACACAAACTTAGAAGGCTCTACTACAGGTCAGGCATAAATAGTCCATATGAACATTTATAGTGAGATGTCTCTAAATTTGTACATCTCACATTTCTTTTAAGCTACTGAATTTTGCTTTGCTTGTAAAGCACAGAGCTTTTTTTGATGATGGCATGCCATTCTGGGCAGTACTGTACAAATGTCTCCCATGCTTCACAGTTCATTCCAAAGATCTTCAGTGAGATCTTGAGAGTGTCCTTGCATTGCTTCTTCTGCTCTCCATGTGAGTGCTTGCTTTGGGCAAGTTCTCCATAAAATAGTGTTTTAGGCAAAGGTATTTGACATTTGGCATTTGAACAATGTGGCTAACCTATCAGAGTTGTAGTCTCTGAATTTGATTTGAAAGATTAGCAGTTCTTCTGGAGAAAGGACTTCACTCTCTGATATTCTGTCTTGCTAAGTGACCTTTAGAATCTTTCCAAGACAATTCAAATGGAAGCTATTCAGTTTCCTGGCTTGGTACTGGTAAACTGTCCAGGTTTCACAGACGTAGAACAATGAAGTCATCACAATGACTCTGTAGACCTTTAGTTTGGTAGGAAGCCTAATGCCTCTACTCACCTACACTTTCCTTCAAAGCCTCAACTCCACTAGTTATCTCTTCATTGACATCTCTATTTCCTTCAATTAACTTGGTATGATCTAAAATTTCCTGCTCATCTTTGCCACCATCTTCAAATTCCTCTCTTATTTATTAATAACTTTCCTAAAATGTAGCAGACAGAATTGAATGGACCTCCATCTTCAGACATGGTCAGACAAGAGCAGAGTAAAACCAGACTACAACTTCCCTATACTGCTGGATACTTTGCCTCTCTTAATGTAACCCAAGCTTGCATTAGCTTTTTTAACTGCCATATCACATTGATTACTCATAATAACCTTACAGTTCACTAAAATCCCCAATGATTTTTCAGTTATTCATGTCTCTATCATCTTTTTTTTTCTGACAGATTTTGTAAACCCAATGTTAAGAATAAACATCTATCATCCATCTATCTATCTATCTATCTATCTATCTATCTATCTATCTATCTGTCTGTCTGTCTGTCTGTCTGTCTGTCTGTCTGTCTGTCTGTCTGTCTGCCTGCCTGCCTGCCTGTCTGTCTGTCTATCTGTCTGTTGATCTGTCTGTCTGTTTGTCTGTCTATCTGCTTTTTCAGATATCTTTGTACCCTGACTCATTTAATATCTTAACTATATGTCCAGGTTTCAGCATGCTTATTTACACCTTGGATGGTTGATGGTTTTCCAGACTTAAAAAAATAATGAAAAAAATTTAATACTGAAGATTGAATTTGAAAGTTCAGAGAGTTTGGTATTAATCATTTACCAGCATGCCCCTGTAGTAGACTATTGTGTTATAAGAAAGGAAGAATGGGATCGTTTCAAAGAGACCTGGACCTACTTCCAAGACAGAAAGAACTGATACAGAAAGTAGTGAGCAGACAAGGAACAATTTCTACTATAACATCAATACCATAAAAATGTACATTTTTAAGGACTTTGATGAAGTGATGAAGAATGAAATGACCAGAAGCAAGAAAACAATTTATACAATAAACCAACAATGGAAAAAGAAACAACTTCTAAAGTTATAAAACTTCTGATAAATACATTGACCGTTCGTGATTGCAGAGCACTAGTGATGAAACATGTGATCCATTACTGAAACATGACAGATTTAGGGTGTAGAATGAGACATAAATATTTTTGTATAAGCCACTGAGGGAATATGTTTTGCTTGACTATTCATATTTGTTAAAAGAAATTTATTTTTCTTTTTGTTTCTTCAGGAGAGTTGGTGATGGGAGAGAAAATAGATTTTTCATTAAAAAAGAGAAATGGGGGAGTCTTATAAATATGAAATGTTGTATGTACTTTCAGATGGTCAGTGTATTATTAGTTTTACTTAACTGTTTTAAGATCATTACAATTGACTTTTCATAAAGTGGGAGTCAAGAAGTAATTTGTAAATGTTAATAATATAAAAATAAAACCATAATTATGTTAATAATGCAAAAACATATCAATAAAATTAAAAAAAATAATTAAACCAGACCACAAAAGGAAGTTGCAACTCTAGCCCTAACTATCCACACAGATAAAATAAATGATTCAAGAATGCTTATTGCCTAGACTGAACTGAAGTTGATAGATACCTCATATATAGTGGACAGTCATAATTCAAAGACAGTGAACTTGGACCAATACAGGATTAAAGGAGAAGGATGGACTTGTTCGCTTTTGGGAAATTCTGTCCAAGATCCCAATATTCCCTGGAAAACAGATTTTTTTTATGTTTTTAATATCTAGATTGTTCTGGGGATGATGTCTTTAGTCACAGAATGCTATAGTCTTCAAAGAATTCAAGTTGTGGGTCACTCAAAGGGAAGTGTAGAGGCACACGGTGAAAGGAGGTTGCAACTGAGGAGAAGTGACTAAGAGGATATTATCAGAAAGACATTCCTCAAGAAAACGTGCTGAGCCAGTCACGAAGTGAGAATAAGAGATGCTCAGCAGACAGTCTTTATGTTTTATCAATATCTACGTGATTGCAGGGGATTTAGAGGAAGATCCTTCACACCTAAGTTGGAAGAGGAGGGGATGGAAGATTTATTGGAAAATGGGGACAAATATCATACAAGATGAGAAGGCGTGGATTAGCTCTATGCCAGGCCACTTCCTGTAGTGCTTACCAGTATGTTGTAGAATAACAAAAGGTAATCTTCAGACTTTTGGCTTTGCTTTATTTTTACCTAAGACACTTCTGCTGGGGACAGGGGATGGTAATGGAAAGAGGAGACAAAGCTATTGCTTTATTGAATATTCTGAGAGTTTATTTAAAATAGAGTTTGTCTTTTTCGAAGGACCCCAAGACAAAGCACTAAGAAATATTTTTTGAGCCATTATATATGCATGCATCTGATATATTTTTCCTGATCAAAAAAGGCTAAAGTATGTTGAAAATTTGGTCCATTTGGAAAGTTTCATTCTAATTCTAAGTGCATTTCCCTCAGCCAAAATATTCTGATGTCGTCAATTTGGGGTTGTCCATGATTTTCCAGTTGCTGTTGCTCTCTCCCTTTTCACATTATCCTTTGTTATGCTTATTAGTTCACATGTTGGATCCTTGATTAGGGAGAGAAGAGAGGGATTCTTGTATATTCCTCTGAAGAAGGGACTGACTTGCTTCCCTCCCCCTCATTGCTCAGAATAATGTCTTGTGCATAGTAGGTCCTTGATATATTTTGTTGAATTTGGATGGAACTGACTTGAAAAAGGTTTAGCATTCTGCACCTTATCAAGACCTGCTTTATATTTATTGTCAGTTGGCTAATCCTACTCCCAATTGAGTCATCAACCTCAATTCCTACAGCTACTCTAACTTACACATCCTAGACCAGAATTCAGAGTATCACAAACTTCATCTTTCAACTGATGTTCTAATCAGCAGTTTCACAGGACCTGATCTCCCTTTTCATTTAACCTGTATCTTCTTTCCTGGTGGCTGACTTCTTCAGGAAAAGAAATGACTGTTTCAGTAAATATAGCTCTCTAATCCTAATCCTTTTCTTACCCTAGTACTAATCAGTCAGTCATCTTTTCACTCCCTTCATTAAAAATCTGCTAACCTTTTAGGGATTGGTATGGCATTGCTGACCAGGATCTCTTTTGCATCTAATACTTATATATAATCTATACCATGATATGTTTTGTAGAAGATGGAAGCTAGACAAAGATATTGTACAATCATGAAATTGCAAAGATGTGAGAGACCTCAGACATCATGTAGACCAGTCCATATGAATTTAAGGATCTTCTTTATGCTGTATCTGAAGTGACCATCTAGCTTTTGCTTAAACACCCACAATGAAGGGGAGCACATTAACTCCAGAGGCAGCCCATTCTAATTTTGGACAGCTCTAATCATTTATAAGATTGCTTTCCCCCTTGATCTCAAGCCTACATTTGGTGCTTTCACTCATTGCTATGATATTTTCCTTCTGGAGCCAAGTTGATCTAATCCCCTTTTCACTGACATTACCTCAAATGCTTGAAGACAGCTTTCTGACAACTCTGTGGTTTTGTCAGAAAATCCTGGTTTATTAGCTTATCTTTCTTTCTAGAAGGCATATTTTTACCTCCTTATCCTCTCTGCTAACCGCCAGTCTCTCATCTGTCAGTCAATTAACATTTATTAAGCACCTATTATGTCAGATGCTAAGCACTGAGGCTAAAAAAAAAGTAAAAACAAACAAAACTGTTCTTGTCCTCAAGGAGCTTACTCTTGAATCACCTATTAGACATTTAGAACTAGATGTCCTATAAACATCTAAAACTGAACATATTTTCCCCCAACATTCTTCCAAATATTTGGAGGCAACTAGTAGTAGAGGAGATAGAGCTCTGGATCTGGCATCAAGAGTTCGAAATTGGTCTCAGATACTTACTAGCTGTATAATCCTAGGCAAGACACTTAACCCCTTCTACTTCAGTTTCTTCCACTGTAAAACAGGAATAACAATTCTTGCCTCATAGGTTGTGAAGATCAAATAAAATATTTTAAAAACCAATTAGCACAGTGCCTACTATATTGTAGGCATTATGTAAATGCTTTTTCTTCCTTCTCCCACTGCCTTCCAAACTTCCCTACCACTCTTGAGGGTACCACCATTTTATTAATATCTCATTCTTGAAATCTAGTCCTCCTTCTTTCTCATTCTCCCAGTTTTCTGTTGCCAACCCCTGTTGATTTTACCTTTATAAAATCTGTTGAACATGTCCCCTTCTTTCTTCTGATACTGCCACTATCCTGGTGCAAACCCTTATCTCTTCATGCATGGATCATTGCAGTAGTCAGCTGGTTTCTCTGCCTGCCACAAATCTCTCCTCTTCACAAATCTATTCTCTACTCAGCTGTCAAAGTGATTTTCCTAAAGCATAGGTTTTACCATGTCATCTGTCCTACTCCACAAACTCTAATGTCTCCCTATTACCTTCTGTTTGGTATTTGATGCCCTTTATAACCTAGTCCCTTGCTCTACCTTTCCTATATTTTTATACCTAATACTCCCTAACCCCACCTCCAGTGTATTTTCATGGACTGTTCCTCATGAGTGGAATACTTGCCTTTCTTATCAAAAACTCCTGGCTTCCTTCAAGTCCTAGCTACTGTCCCACCTTCTATAAGAAGTCTTTTTCAAACTCTTTTCATTCCAATACTTTCCTTCTACTGATTATTTCCTATCAATCTTTCTATATTTATATCTATCTATCCATCCATCCATCCATCCATCCATCTATCTATCTATCTATCTATCTATCTATCTATCTATCTATCTATCTATCTGTCTGTCTGTCTGTCTGTCTGTCTGTCTGTCTGTCTGTCTGTCTGTCTGTCTATCTATCTATATCTTGTTTGTACATTCTTATTTGCACATTGTCTGTCCATTAGATTGTGAACTCTTTGAAGGCAAGAACTGTCTTTTGCTGTTCTTTGTACCCCTAGTGTTTAGCAGAGTGCCTGGCATATGGTATTTACTTGAAAAATATTTTTTTGGCTGACTTACTGTTTAACCTTATTCTATTAGCTCTATTTTCTTTACATGTTAATCTACAATGATTGATAACCAAATTGAAACGTGACCCACCATGAACCACTATTCCCAAGTTCCACTCTGCTGTAATATTAACATTAGAACTGGTCTAATAATAATTCAATTGGCTAGTCTTTTCTTTTACCTCCTAATGATGAACATTTGAGTATTTGATAGTAGGTAATGTTTCTCAGGGTAACAGTGTAACCCTAGCCCCAAAGTCCTCTGGTATTGGATTCTCTCCTTATTTGTACAGATCAATCTCCCAGGCCTACTGGAGGGGTGGGGGAGAATTAAAGAGAGCAGGAGAAATCAAAGTGCTTCAGTTCCCTGAAGACAAGTCAAAGAAGACTGAAGAGCCTGAAACATTCTCCTACTCCTGCCAACTTTGCCCTGACTCTTGAGCAGGTGTGGGACACTGATCTTAACCAATAAGGTGAGAGTCACACACAGGCTTTTGGACTGGGGCTACAAACTAGAATCATGGATTTAGGGTTGCAAGGAACATTAAAGAAGGTCAAGTTCTACCTCCTCATTTCGTGAATGAAGAAATTAAGTTCCTGGGAGGGCGTGAGATTTTCAGTTCAGGTTTCTGACTCTAAATCCAGGCTAACTCATTCCACTCTTTACATTTTGTTTCTCCTTTAGCGTATAACATAGTACATGGTATGTCCTTCATCAACGCTGATAAACTCTTGTTAAATTGAAGTGAGCTGAAGACCATGGACAGAAATGACTCAGAGAACAGAGTTATTACAATTAATTCTTTTGTTAGTAAAGATAGGCCAATAAAATGATGTTTTCTGATAATGTCATTGAGGCCACATAGCCATAATGACAAAAATGAGGATTTTCCTTATTAGGGTCTTTACTTACACCAGCTGTGTATGGCTGACCTCTCTGAATTTGGAGTGCTACAGTCTATGTTGTCTGGGAAGAGGTAGTATAGCTCTATAAAAAACAGCACTTAACAAAATAAATGGGAATAATTCCTTAGGGATATTGTTAAAGAGATTGCTATTACTTCCAGCAATACAATTTATGCTTCCTGAAAGAATACTACTTTGGGTTCTTTTCCAAAAAGAAAAAAAAAAGTAGCTCTCTGTGTGTGTTCAATACTGTGACTTGGCTTCAGGAATATTATTTGCTGGCCAGGATAGTCCTACCATCAGTAGTTTGAACGAAACCTTCCCTTTTTGGTGATATTGTAGTGTCAGTGGAAAAGGGAAAGGAAATATTGTCCAGGCAAAACTCAAGATTTCCAGTGGGAATTCTTTACTATGCATAAGACTTATAATGAAGTATTGTCTCAGTTGACACTATTTCACCTTACAGAGAGGTGGAATCAACAAAACATTATGAAATAAAACTGTTCAAGAAGTTAGATAAGGAACATATAATTTATGAAATAATAGTTGTGTTAAACCAAAAGAATTTCTAACAGCCTCTTTCTTCTTCCATCAAACATGGATACTTAAGCTTTCTCACAACTAATGGGCTAACCCAAAGGCTTCATCACCATTATAATTTTAAAAAAAGCTTATCGAAAGTACCTAATTGTTTACTAAAAGCCACATTAAAATGACATGTTATGAACATGAGTCCACCCATTCAACCTATTAGGAAGAGCATTTTTCACACACTCATAGATGGAACATTTTTTAGGATGGGGCACATGTGGACCTATGATTTAATTGGTAGAGGGAACTCTTAGCAAGGAAACTTCCTCCTTCAAATCATATCAAAAATTGTCCTAAAACTTGTATTCTTAAAGAATTGCATGGGGGTCCTGAGAGTTTAGGTGCTTTGCCCATGGTTAAACAGCTGGCATGTGTCACCAGTAGGACTAGAATGAAACTATTCCTGAATCTGAGGTTGGTTTTCTCTTTACTATAACATGTTGGCTCTCATTAGGAAATACATTAAAACCAGCAGAAATAAACATCGAGCCCAGGGTATGGAGAGAAAATAATGTTTTTGTATGTAGGCAAAATGTAAGCATGTTTTATAAAACGGGAGAAAGGGAAGCACATATATGGGGATAAAGGACAGTAAGTTTGGAAATGCTATGTAAAGGGTGAAAAGATATTGCTAGCTCTTCTTTGGTCAATCCAGAAAGTCTTCAGGGAGAAGGTGAGATTTCTAATGGTATTTCAGCAATGAATGAGAGTTTGTTTTTGTGGTAAAATGGATATTTGTCAGTTCATAGAAATTTGAGAGAGATTATTTAGACTACCCCCCTTTTTATGTAGATCAGGAAACAAGTCCAGAGAAATGATGTGTGCAGAAGGGTCACAGAAGGAGGCAGAAGTGGTAAGCAGAAGAACTAGGTTTTGAATGCAGGTCACAGGATCATAGCTTTGAATGGGACCTTAGAAACCATTTGGTTCAAACCCTACCTAAACATTGTGAGAAATGAATATTTCTCTCTTATATTTAATAACTAATCATTTTATTAGGACCAAGGTATTTCCCCTTTTCTACTTCCTCATCCAGAAATCAACCAGTGTGGGAAATTTCTCTTAAGAGATTTACCCAGGCCAAGATCTAATCAGACAATAAAAGAAATCCTGTTTGGGCTAATGGGTGTATTCTTGCTTATTGTGTTTGCTCAGACAGTCTGGCAAAATGTTAATTCTCGCTATTATCAAGACAGGTGATATGGAAATTGATATCTCTTTGACCAAAGTTCAAGTGACCTAAGTCTTATATCCCAAGATAGCCCACCTCCTATTGTGATAACCCATCAGAGATGATTAGCCATCACTTAGGGACACCTCCTCTTCAAAGGGCATATAAACTGTGACCATACCACCATTAGAGGTCTCTGGTCTAAGAGAGACAGCCCAGTGACCATTCTGTTATTAACAACCCACTGGTCTTATTAATAAAATGACTAAATTATCCAGAAACTATGCCTCTTGAACCTTTGTAATTGTCAGAACATGAATGCCCTCTACAACACTGATAAGTGGACATCCAGTCTTTGCAGGAAGATCTCCAATGGGGAAGAAACTAGGAGCAAGTTCCCAAGGTAGCCCACTGCCCTTTTAGATATTTGTAATTGTGAGGACAATTTTTACCCCTTGTACCTTGCTCTGCCCCTTTGGTTTAAATATAACATGCCTTATGCTTTTTCTCCCCAATATGTTTGCATACTTAAATTAAGCCATCATGTACCCCCATAGTCTCTTCTTCTCCAGGCTAAAGACCAATTCTTCAAATTTCAAATTCAGAGCTTTCCATTGCATCATATTAAGCATGGCTTGGAAGAGAGAACGAGGAAGAGAATCAAAGAGAAATGGGTGATGCTTTGGAGAATATCCAGAAGTATGAGAAAAGAGAAAGACAACTTACTCAGAGACAAACTATCTGCCCTGAGTGGGAGGGTGGACACTAAGGGAGGCAGAATTAACTTGGTGATAAGAGTGAGGTAACAGGCCAATGTTCACATTTTTGTTCTAGATAACCTGTGTGGGAGAGCCTTATTGTGTCATTGATAGAGTGGGATGAAAGTTTTTGACCCCTGGGGTGAAACTGGTGGGGGAAGGGTAGAAGTAGAAGAAAGGCCCAACCCTATCAGCCTTCCCTTCCTCCTCAAATATTGCTAGTGCAGTTTGACTGGATCCTCCTTCTGTCCTCTGTGTTCCTTTTCTTGTATCATATTTGCCTGAATATATTTTGTATTCCTTCAGTGGAATGGACATCTAGGTGGCACAATGCATAAAATGCTAGCCCTATAGTCAGGAAGACTTTCTGATGCCTCAGGAAGTTACTATCTGTGTGGCTCTGGGCAAGTCACTTAACCCTGTTTGCCTCAGTTTCCTCATCTGTGAAATGAGCTGGAGAAGGAAAAGGCAAACCACTCTAGTATCTCTATTACACCTCATGAAGTGTCAGACACAATTGAAAAGTAACTGAACAACTAAGTGGAATGTAATCTTTTATAAAAATCTTTGTATCTCTGGTGCCTATTACTCTCCTTGAATGGATCAATCAAAAACATTTTACTCTGGTAGCTCACATTCTAACTGAGGGAGATAACACATAAGGGAGAGAAAATTCAGGTGTGGGGTGAATGGAAAGGCCTAGAAGTAGGAAGTGTACAGTGGCAGGGCCCAGAGATCCTTAGGTTGCATCTGTCGGTCAGATAATAACATCTGGATAACTGGTGCATGTAGATAGCTGATGGTAAGGCCTAATGATACTCCATCTCTCTAGAAGGGAGTTGATGACTCCCACGCCATTCCAGTGCTTAGGGCAGTGAAGAACATAGAACAGGTTTGGGAGGTCTTATAATGTTGGGGGGTTGGAGGCAGGTGATCTTTCAGGTCCTTTTCATCTTCAAAAACTGCTCCTGAGGTCTTCTAATGTTTTATATGTTTCAAAGCACATTCTTATACAGTATTTGATTTGTTCCCAAAGATAACCCCATGAAACAGATAGATAAGGCAGCTATGCCTTCCATTTGTCAGATGAACAAATTTAGGCAAAGAAAAGTTGTCATTTGCCCAAGGTCGCAAGCCAATTCATAACATGTCAAGCCAAAATCCTGGTCTCACTGTTGCTAGTACTGTATCCCATGCTGTCCATTTAGTTGACCAGCCGACCAGCAAGCTGGGCATAAAATTCCTTATGAAAGAAATGGGTTTGTTGTTCCTGGATATGTTGCTTCACACTTAGCAGCATCTAGAACAGTGTGTGGTGTGCGAGAAGCATTTGAGAAATGCTGGTTTACTGAATTAAATTGAATTCCTTTTTGCTGACTTGCACTAGCATGAACACATTTACATGACTCTGATTTTTCTTTCAAAGCTTCTTTTCCATCTATTAATGATATATTTTATCTCTGGTGACTGGAAATGCCAAAGACGGATTTGTACATCTCTCTCTGTTCCTCATCTTATCTATGTCTCTTGCATCCAGTTGCTTTGTTTTCTATTTTATAATGTGAAGAATATCCCACCAAGCCAGAGTTGAACTTCTGACATGTCTAGAGCAGCAAAGGAATTTTTTTGAACATGTTTAAGAAAATCTGACAAATCTAAACTGTTCTCAGGGAGTGCAGACACAACTTCTCAATAAATGCCTTTCGTTGGGAAACTGCAGCAGACAGATTTGAAGTCTGAAGAAAGGCACTGGGACTCCAGGAGAGGGAAAAAAATAGAGTGCTTTTGGAAGAAATCTGGTTACCAGGGGAAAATAGTGAGTGTCTGCAGAAGGATAATGGGCCTGAGAAGAGTGATTGGGAGACTGGGAAATAACATTGAGCTTCCCAAGAAAAAAGTTGAGTGGTTGAAGAAAGACACTGGGAGTTTAAAAGAGAAACAGAGAGGCCTGGGGCTAATTTTTGCTGGTTTATTTTTTCCCCCATTTGTTTATTTGCTACGAGTCAGATTTTGGAGCAATTAGCAAAATATCATGCAAATATTCCCAGTGTGACTACACATGAATAACTTTAATTCTGTTGAACATTTGTCTTGTTGCTACAAAATACATCTGCTATTTGCATTAACTTAATCTGTTAAGATATTGTGAACTAAATTACAGATTTCAAGAGGCATTTAGGAAGTAACTTCACATTTTTTTTATTGGACTTTTTTTTTCACTAGGAAAGTCTGCTTTTGAGATCACAAAGCCCTACTCAAGGAGCTCCCCTTTTCTCATGTGTCTTACTCATGGTAACCTCCCCACCCCAACTCCAACCCAAAGCCCCTGTCCTCTGTCAAAAAAAAAGACCATGCAATGTCTTGCAGTGATTTTCAGGGGTTTTATGGAGAAAACAATGCCCATTTACTGAGGCAGGTTTATCTGAAATGAACAGTTGAAAGAAAACTTAATGTCCACTGAGAAACATTTTCCACATTAAGATAATGGACGAATAAGAAATGAAAATAAAAGAAGTCCACGTAAGGTGGACCCAACCAGTATTCTGCTTTTAAAATAATCTGAGATGGGCATGATGGCACATTTGAGATACCAAGGAGACTAAGGATGCCAATTTCTTGAGTTTGAGAGTTCCAAGATGCAGTGGACTAAGTCAGTTGGGTGACTATTCTAAGTTTGGCATCCATATGATGAGCTCTCAAGATGGGGGAGGCATAAATCAGGTTGCTTATGAAGGGATAAACCTGCCTGGTGTTGGAAATAAGGAGGTCAAGAGAAGGGATAAGGGAACAAGCATTTATAAAGTGTCTACCATGTGCCAGACACTACGCTAAGGATATATGAATACCATCTCATTTGATCCCATGATAATCAGTAGTGGGATTTGGCCCATGAGTAGCCCCTGTGACTCTAGCCTCCTAGATTATGGACAGAGAATGATAGTCTCTTGATTGACTTCTTGACTCCAGTTTCTTCCTTCTCCAATCCATCCTTTGTGCTAATGTCAGATTAGTCTCCTACCAGCCCCACTCACCACTCCCAGGCCACTTTCTAAGGATTATGCATGGCTATTTCTTCATAAGCATTTCATACTCCAGGCAGATTGTAGTTTTCATAATCAGATTTGTTGTTAAGTTGTTTTCAGTCATGTCTGACTCATTGTAATCCCATTTTGCGGTTTTCTTGGCAAAGATCCTGGAGTGATTTGCCATTTCCATCTCCAATTCATTTTACAGATGAGGAAACTGAGGCAAGCGGGATTAAGATTAGCCCAGGGTCACATAGTAAGTTTCTGATGCTGAATTTGAACTCAGGAAAATGAGCCTTCCTGGTTTCAAGCCCAAAGCTCTATTATTCATTGTGTGCCACCTACCTCCCCCCTTCATACTCAGGACTTTCTCCCTACTCTCTGTGCATGCTGTTCCCTCCATTTAGATTTCTATCATTAACATCTTCATCAGTAAGACTCTTATCTATCTGTCAAGGCCCCCATTCAAATGGCATCTCCTGCATGAAGTCTTTTCTGACTGCTTTTTCTCCATCCCAGATGGCATGCCTTGTTGCAGTGGTTCAGTGACTTCCAACTCTCCAAAACACCATTGGGAGTATTCTTGGCAAAGATACTGGAGTGCTTTGTCATTTCCTTCTCCAGCTCATTTTGAAGATGTAAACTAAGATTAACAGGATGAAATGACTTGCACAGGTTCCCACAGCTAGTAAGTGTCTGAGGCCAGATTTGAACTCAGGTCATCTAAACTCCAGGACCCTCATTCTATCCACTGTGTCACCTAGCTGCCCCTAAATGGCATGTTGACTTCCCTTGAACAACATTAACTCTGATGAAACAGTTCAGGTCTATCTTGAATTTTGCCAGTTTTCCATATCCCTTATTACATTGTAATCTCCTTGAGGGCAGGGACCATTTAAGTCATTAGCTCCCTTCTACCTTCCATGGCATTTAGCACTATGATTTGCATATAGCAGATGTTCTGAATGAAATGAATGAATGAACTTCTGTAGTTCTCTCCCCAAAGCCAAGAGAAGGGTTTTTATGATCCATGATTTCAGAACTAGCACTTTGTATTATTTAGATAATGACAGGGGAAAGGGACTGGAATATGGAGTTCCTTCTTGAATAAGAACTTTTCTTTTTTACCCCCAAAACTCTGTTTTCTAGGGTAAGCCAATTTAAAGTTTATATCTTGCTGTCATGTCCCTGTAGAGAGTAATTTGATAACATTTAAAAGGTTAAGATTGAATAGAAAGACTATTCAAGTCCTTTCTAAAGATTTGTCCTTTCCCTTGGCTTGAATACTAAGGAAGACACATTTAAAGTGCTCTTGACTTAGGTATTAATATTCATAATGTATCCTAAGCACTATGTGTATACACAAGTCATTCTCTGTCTATAATATTGTTATCTGTATCATTTTATCAGTTGGATCCGTAGGGAGTTTGCTGATAATTCACAAAACAAACAAATCTGCTCCTTTGGCCGTGCTCTCCCCCAATTAGTTTTCCAATTTATCCAGTATCACTTTCCTCTCTCCCTTGGCACTGATTCCTCAAAGAGATGGGAAGCTACTGAAACAGAAGTACGGGCTCATCCACATAAGCTGCAATTGATAAAAATGAGTGGTGACCTTTAGCTGGTTCCAGTGCATCATCCATTCCTGCTCAGGCTCTTCCATGGTTAACACCAAGGAAATGCCTTGTAATGTACTCATGTAATGCAAGAATCGTAGGGGGTCAGCCACACTGTTAGACTGAACTGAACAGGAGTGGTGAGAGTCACTGAAACTGAAATCTAACCCACTGCCCCCAAACAGCAGCCGTAACACAAGGTTAAATTGGTGGTTACACACAGAAATGGTTTGTGTGGAAATTATGTTCAGCGTTCATTGGATGATGACTGATGCTTTTTTTTCCCCTCTTCAGTAATGAACATATGATCATGTAAGAACATACACACACACATATATATACACATATGTAAGATATTATTATAAAGGTGTAATATATTTCATAAAGGCACTATGTATACATACATACATACATATATATGTATATACACACATAACACCTTGCTTTTACTATCTCCAGTATCCTATATGTGTATGTTTCTATATATGGACATATAGTTATTTATTGGTGCTGCTCAGTCATTTCAGTCATGCCTGACTCTTCCTGATCCCATTTGGGGTTTTCTTGGCAAAGATACTGGAGTGCTTTACCATTTCCTTCTTCAGCTCATTTTATGGATGAGGAAACTGACAAACAAGGTTAAGTGACTTGCCCAGGGTCATACAGCTAAATGTCTGAGACCAGATTTGAACTCAGAAAGAGGAGTCATCCTGACCCAGGCCTTGCACACTATTCAGTGCACCAATTAGCAGTTCCCCCTTTTTTCACACATAGTTGTTTGCATGTCCGCTCCCTCACTCTGAGCTCCTTCAAAGGCAGAGACAATAGTTTTGCCTTTGTTGGAATTCCCAGGGCTTGGCACAATTCCTGGCACATGTTACAGGCTTAATACATATTTATTGACTAACTGACTATACAAATGCCTTTATTTACTTAGATTTTTTTTTAGATTTTGTGATGACTTCGTGCCAGAATTTGAAGTTTTTGATTAATGGTTTATATTGTGAAGACGGAGTAGTCTGCAGTTTATTTTTGCAATTAAGCTGTTCACATACGGGCTGTGTATGTATGATTTTGCATTGCTCATTCGTGACCTATTTCAGTACCTGTGTGCTTCAAAGTCTCTGTGATCCCTTTAAAGGGATTTCTCTATTAACGCATTTTTCAATACATCCACCTCTCTTCCTTTTCTGGAGGCCTTATACCAAATCTCTGAACAAATTGTGGATGCCGGTGTAAGACTCAGGTGGTTTATGTGTTGTCATTTGCTTCAGGACTCCTCTTTTTCTACTCATGCATTAGCTGTGTATTACCCTTTATACCTCTTATTACCAGAGCCATCTTTGGTAATGTTCCATCCCCTGCTCTCACTCATTATGCATGTCTTCGATACTCTTTGGACCACGCACAATTTTAATTCTATTTAGAATGTGATATTTCATGATTTACAGCCTTTGAATGTTATTGGGAGAACATTCATATGAAAAAATATTGCTTTTGCATGTTGGATCAGTTAAGGTTCATTGAATACAATTTCCCAGGTACAATCTAGTCCATTGTTTTCTCCCTGCTCAGTTTTGAGTTTGTATGCAATGCCTGTACTGCACAAACACACACACACTATATGTGTGTATGCATGCATACATATATGCACATATACATGTGTGTACATATACATATATACATGCATGCATATATGTATGTGTGTGTATATACATATATATTCCATTCATTTGTATTTTCCTGTATGCATTGATCTCTAAGGCTCCTTCCAGATGTAAACATCTCTGTTACGTATTGCCTCATTGAGTTACTGAACCTCTTTATGTTTCAGTTTCCTTATTTATAAAATGTACTAGATGACTTCTAAGTTTCTTTCAATTCCAAATCTACCTTCTAGTGAATGCTATTTTGATTGGATTTCATTGCTCTCCCTTTTTCTGTGTTACCACTTGGTATTCATGAATTCTTCCTCCATGGACACTGAGATTTAGGAAACTCTATTATTGGTAAGAAACCTGAGGCATAATTATGCCAAAATGAGACAGGGGATGTGACTCTGAAGAGCAGAATGGAGGTTCCATGCATGAAGTTCTAGGAACAAGGATGATTTTTCACATTAGGAAATGTATAAAGAACAAAGTGTGTAAATGATTATTGACTGGCTGACATAGAGACTAAGAAAAAAAACCCTCAGGTCTTTTCTTTTTAGCAATGCCATGATAAACATACCTTAGACAATAATACTAAGAAATATAGTCAGAGATTAATCTCCTAATTTGGTCTTTACAGTCAATTCAAATCAAAATTATAGTGCCATTAGAGTTGGGGAGACAATATTGACCAACATGAAACAATTTGGGAACAAAAGAGGACAGTTTAATCAAATGATAAACTGCCTACTTTGCAAGGACTACCTAAGTGTGCAATAAATGCGTAGCAGACAAGTACAATAGGAATTCAGGGAAGGAAACTCATTGTTCATTGGGAGAGGAGGAGAAGGTTTCCTGGAGGAGCTGGAACTTGACTTTGGTTATTAAGGAATAGGTAAAACAGAATAAAGATGGAAAACTTTATCACTTGGGAAGATAACAGGAGAAAAAGAAAAGTTGTGGGAATGAATAATGTGGATTAGAGAGGAAGAAGAATGATTAGAACTGTCTGCATTGAAGACTAGTGGGAGATATTTGGAGAAATTTGAGCTGTGATTAAAGGTTGAGTACAAATATGGGACCCAACAAGTTCCTTGAGGGTAGATACTGTATTGTTTTTTGTCTTTATGTCCTTGTTACACACAGTAGGAACTTACCAAATATCTGTTGAATTGAGATGATTACATAGGGCCAAGAATGTTGGGTTGAGGAATTTGGAATAATTCTTATCGAAAAATGTTCTATATTCTTGAGCTAAAAAGTAACATTATAAAAACTCCACAATCACAGTTTATTTTGAGAAATATTTCTTTTAATATTGTTCAAGTTTCTCCTCCCCATCTCCTCCCCTTCCCTCCTTCCTCCTCCTCCTCCTCTTTTTCTTCCTCTCCTCCTCCTCCTCTTCCTTCTCTTCATCTGCTCTTCTTCTGCCCCTTCTCCTCCTCTTCGTCTCCCTCCTCCTTCTCCTTCTTCTTCTTCTTCCTCCTCTTCTTCTTCTTCTCCTTCTCCTGCTCCTCCATCTTTTTTCTTCTTCTTCTTCACCCCATGCTCAAAATTAGATAAAAGTTCCTTATAATATTGGAGGCTACATCTCTGTTCTGTTGATAATAACAAACATCTCAAGCTCTGTTCCACTGGATGAAAGCACCATGACAAGAATTTCCTGTCAATGTGTGTGTGTGTGTGTGTGTGTGTTTGTGTGTGTGTTTGTGTGTGTACATAGGGAATCACTGATCACTTTTTATTTCACACTTCTATTTTTTCCTACCTTCTTGTACAAGCCATTCATTAATTACACTATGGTTCTATAGTTGTTAGTTTGTATAAAATGTGTCTGCATTTATACGTGTGGGTGGTGGTGGAAGGGAAGCAGAAGGTAGGAAAATACAATAAAGATGCTTAAATATTTAATATTTGAATTTGGACACAACCCTTGTTGACCCAACATATTTCCATAAGGGATTTTTTCTTGAGTGCTCATTACAAAATTATGTCACTGAAGGAAAAGAAAGGAAAGAAAAAAGACTCCCTCTTGTCCCTTTTAACAGTAGGAAAGACACTGATGCTCTGGAACAGCTTAGGATGGTATTTGGGACTGAAGAATCTGGCTCTGTGGCCTTTGGGGGTTATAAAGGGGCTCCATAAAAATCATGAACCTTAGGAACCTTTACTAGAGGGCAACATATTTAATGATCAATGCTCTTTTGTATTTTTCTCCTCATTTTCACATCTGTGTGAAAGAGATTTTTGCATTCATTGGGGAGCCCTCTTCTGCTTTAACTTGTGAAGGGGTTTGTGGCTTGGTTATTTAGCATGCTGAAGGGTATGTTTTCTGGGCATTTTTTCCCTTTTGGTGCAATTTGCCTTATGCTGCCCCAAACTTTGTATTCCTTTTGAATATATTCTCATTTCAAACACAGAGAGGGTGGTAAGAAGTTCAACTCTGTAGGTTGCTTTATTATAGAAGAAAAGAAAATACTGTTGGACCCCATCTTCTTTTGCTTGCTTTTCAAAGGAGCATGATATGACACTTCCATGAAGATCCTATGAAAGCAAAATGGTATATTACCACAGAGTGGGAGGATAGAGATTTTTGCCTGGAACATGTTTAGCATGTCTCATAAAGTATTTACAGATGCTACTATTGCTACCATCCAGTTCAGTTGGGCATTTTCTCACTTAGCCTAGCACCTCTCCAATTCTTTCTTTCAGTTTCCTCAATCCAAAAATGAATAGCACCTTTTGTATTTTCCCCAGTTCATATTTTTAAGGGCACTGGGAAGACTGGTTAAGAGGATTCACTCCTTAAAAGATGATTAGATCTACCTTTCAGTCTGGGTTATGCAAAGTAGATTTGAATAGTCTCTGGTTCCAAATCTGTCTGGTTCCAATCTAAAACATGGAACTTTGGGAGCTTGTTTTGAGTTATGCATAACCGAGGGGCTGGCACTGTCATGACAAAAGTCTTTTAATTTGCTACAGAACCTGAAGAGCTGTAATAAAAGGGACAACCTACTGATGTCTCAATCTGCCCCTCCAGCCTCTTCTCCTTTTTTGATGATAAATTAAGCAAGATTTTATGGGAGCTGCTAAGTGGAGTTTGAGGGGTAAAGGCAGGAAGAAAGAGCAGCCCTGGTATCTCTCACCTAGTTGCCATGTGTCAGTGAGGACATCATGCCTGTTTCTTTTGTGTTTTTTTTTTCTTGATCTATAAATGGGTATTCTGAAAGATGAGTGCCTGAGTAACTATGTAAGTTTGGGAGATTCATTGGAACCTTCAGAGGTTCTACCCACTCAAATGCAGTCAGTAGCAAAGTCCACTAGAGGTGGTAGCAGTTTCACTAGTGTGACAATAGAGGAAATAACCTGTAGACAAATGTGGGAAGAAAATCATTTAAGAAAAGTTTCAGGAAAGCAACTTCCAGGATCATGAATTCTCATGAGGCAGAGAGAAATTGCTCTGGACTACAGAAAGGTGCCATTCCTTGAAGACTAATAGAGAATTATGTCTAAAGTGAAATTAATGAAAGATCCATGAAGGTAGAAAAAGATCTCTAGGGTCAGGAATGCCATGTATGTTCTCAACATATATGCTTCCTTACCATTGTACTTTAAATTTGAGCCTACTGTTCCTAGAGACCTTTGTGTGTGTAGGTAGGTAGGGTGTCCTCAGGTTTTTGAGGGAATTTTTTTTTGGAAGTACTCTTCATACTTTGATTTCTCATTATAAAAACCAAGTATAACGCAATTTGTTGACCAGTAAAGGGGTACACACTGGTGGGGGCTCAGGATCTAGAACATTAGAAATTGTGATTCCTAGAAATCTGAGAAAGGTGCTTACTCTTAGAAATCTGAGGTAGTTGTCTTCTGGGGATCCTAACTTATGAGTGAAAAACTGATTATCCCCTCCCTTTTTCCATTAGCCAGTATTCTTTAAGAGAAAAATTTAATCATAACCTTTGTCCAGGCTTCACCGTTGGCCCAGGTATATATGTATTTGTGTGTGTTATGTGTGTGTGTGTGTGTGTATGTGTGTGTGTGTGTGTAAGCAAATTGTGGAGTCTGTTGGGTAGTGCTTGGGCATAAGAACTTCTAGTAGACAACAACACATTGAATGTGCAAATTAGGCCTCCAGTGATTCTAGAATCTCTCTTTCTAAATTTCAGATGAATGACTCCTTGTGGTCTTAGGCTCTTGGCCTTGATTCCTGTTACCACTCTCTGGATTCTGTTTATTAGACAGCCTAACCTGGATTCTCTATTGTGAAGCACTGAATTCTCTATTGTGAAAAACTCCTCCCTGCCTAGATTTCCCTGGTTCAAGTTCTGTTTATTGTTCCTGGACTTCCTTTTTATGAACATGCAGATTCAATCCTTATTCCTTCTCCTTTGGCCAGATTTTCTAGCATGACTCTGTCCCCCAAAAAGGCCTCTTCTCTGCTCCATTTTTCTTGATTGGCTAAGACTCTCTGTGACGACATACTTCTCTTTTACTAAAGCTATGGGTTGGGTGTTTTGAGGAATCTAATCCATGATCTGAGGTCTCTGCATATCATCAACGACTAAGTATCAACACGTCCTTCATAAATATGAGGTTATTTTGCATGGCCATGCTGAAAGGAGAAAAGAATGAAATACAGTTTAGCATAAGCGGTCCAGTCATTCCCAAGTGATATTTTCAGAAGTGGTATAACAACCAACAGAGTAGTTTATAAGCAAGTCATTTACTTATTCCACACATAAACATAAATTTAAAAAAAAACTCTCACCTTAAAACCTCATGAGTTGTATTCATTAAGAATTCTGTACACCCATGTATGTCAACTCCTTTGCAGACATTACTCATAAGTTGTTTTATTTTTTCTTTGCTCTTCAATAAAACTCTTTTCACCTTTGTGTAAATTAAGTCCCACTGAGGAGGGTGGGTGTGCATGTGTGTGTGTATGGTGGTCCATAAGCTAACAAGATTCTGACTCAGCCAGAGGGGAAATCACTATGTTCTAGGTAAAACACAGCCACATTTTTACACATGGATGATTCTTAATGAGCCAGGTTTAATGCCCTCTGGGTGGTTTTCTGGTCATAGAACATATTTTATTATTGAAGGGAAAACAGTATTTATTATAATAGTAAGATGCCTGCTACTTATATTCTCCCTCTGGTTGTCAATCCTCTGTGAAGGGTATTTGGTTCAGGTGCATTCTGAAAACCCAAAAAGAGAAATAAGACTGAATGAAGAGATACATGATTTTGCATCTTTAGGAGTGCAGTCAAGTGATATCTTGATGGAGAGCTGAATTTAGAGTCAGGAACATCTGAGTTCAAATCCAACCTCAGACACTTACTAGCTATGTGATCTTGGGAGGTGACTTAATATCTCTCAGCCTCAGTCCCATCATCTGCAAAGCAGTAGATATCAGTAACACCTATATTAGAAGGCGATAGTGAGGGTGAGGTGAGCCTTTAAAATGCCTTTAAACCTTAAAGTGCTATTATCACATTCTCCCACATATTCTAGTTATGGAAGTATGTGTATTTGTGTGTTTAGTGAGATATCTACATCTGTATCTATCTATATAAACATGCACATACACATATATATCTACACACACACCACTAACTATATAAATGAATTATATCAATAACAACAGCTAAATGTATTTTCCCTCTGCTGTTATTTTTTGAGCTTCTTGAAAGCAAGTTTGGTGTGACTTTGGTCTGTTTCTAGTTTTATGTTCCTATCAACTAGTACAACATCTTGAACACAATTGATGCTTTATAAGTGTTTTCTGAGCTACATGGTGTGAGGAGAGAGCACTGGATTTGGAGGAGAGGACCTGAGTTCAAATCCTAGCTTTGCCACTTTGGGGTAAGTCACTTAAACTCTCTGGGCCTTAGTTTCTTTCCTTATCCATACAATGAGAGATTCTCGCTAGATCCTCTCTAAGACTCATTTTAAGTCCAGAACTTTGATCTTGTTAATTTAGTCTCTAAAAATCATGAATTCTGGTTTATGAATTTTACAAACCCCTTCCCATCCTTAAACTTAATGAATTTTATATTAGTTGATTTGTGTATGTGTATGTGTGTGTGTGTATGTGTGTAGTGGTGGCAGCGTGTTACCATGTTTAGGTCAAGCAAATAGCAGTGAACATTTTTAAAAAATTGTCCTTTCTGTAGAAACAGGTGTGTGGGGCCATTAAAAAATTCCTCTCCTGAGTTCACGTCATTGCAGCACTCACCCTCTATATAAGCTTTTTCAAGTCCAGGAGAAATGGGGCCTATCCGGGGGCTGGGATTTTTCTTTTAAAAGGTGCTCTTTTAGACAGTGGAATTGTGAAGACATAGACATGGATCACTTCACTTCTTGGACTAATAGGTGGGAAATATACTGCCATGTAGGGAAGAAAGTTGAGTAGTGAAGCCAGCAGCAAAGAACTGACAGGATAGAAATGCTCCATCACCAAGGACAAGAGCCCTGAGCATAAGAGCCTGTGGTCTATTCTCAGTAATCCTTCACCATGCTCATTGCTTTCTAGATGGGACAAAAAAGACAAATGGGATGTGAGCTGAAGGCCAATGACTTGGGCATCTTATTCTGGTAGTGCCTACATTGTCAGATGGCATGGAGGTTGCTGGCATTTTTCTGGGAAATGGGGAATGTAAAGGGCCAAAACAGATTTATTTCCCAGGGCCAAAGAAAACTACACGCTAAAGCCTGAATGATCTGAATTGCTGTCTGCAGTACAGAAATTTCATGCTAACACATTATATTTATACAGCACTTAATTCTTTTGAAATCTTTTCACATATGTTGTCCCTTTTGATCCTTATAACATGAGGCATTTAAAAGGTGGTAAAGCTGAAAGAGAGAGGAAGGATGTGATTTTCTCAAGATCTCAAGATCCCAAAACAGCTTGGTGGGATTCAAATTTCCTGACTCCCAGATTTGTGTTCTTTCCATTCAACCATGCAACCAGTCAATCAGTCAGTCAACAAGCATTTATTATGGCTCTATTGTGTGCCAGGCATTGGACTGAGTTCTGGCAAATTTCTGTGGCACTCATTTCTCTCCACGTAGGTGAAGTCTGTAGGCTCTTTAATGTCCCTTTTCTATCTTAAGAGATAAGATAAAATGGAAGTCTTGGTGATTTGCTTTATCTCCAAGGACTGTTATTTCTGTTTAGAAGAGATCAATACTGTTGGGAATGAGTGAAGCAATCGACAAGACATCCCAGAGTGCCTTCTGTACGCTCAGCATTGTGCTAGGCACTGTAGAGAAGACAAAAGAAGCAGGATATCACAAACTGCGTAGAAGCCAAGTTGTGTAACCTGGAAATGTTCTATGCCAGTTTTCATCTTGAACACATAGATGTGGATTACCACTATTTGGGCTGTTAGATGGGAAATGCATTATCAAGGAAGGAGAAAAGGAAGTTCAGTAGTAATGCTATCAACCAGGACTAAAAAGGATTTCTAAAGGATGAGGGAAAAAAAGGGAGGTGGTTGGATCAATGGCAGCATTTCAATCAACAATACTGTGAGGTAATCCATGGTTTCTAATTTCTAAATTATTCCAGGTGATATACAGAAATATTCTAGACGTAGAAGAGTAACCAAAGACTGCTATTACTTATAACCCCTAGAAATCCAATTAATCACTTTGGCTATTTGTGTGTGTTTCTATTTGCATGCATGTGCACATTGAAGAAAGCAGAAGCAAAGTAGAGAAAAGTCAGCTAACATAATGTACATCATGGACTTCGTGTGATGCAAGACTGTTGGGGAAACTGCTTTCCTGCTGCCGATTATCTCTAATTTATCCTGTACATATCTTGGTTATTCAAAGTTGCTTATGTATTGTCTTTACCATTATACTATGAGCTCCTTGAGAGCAAGGACTGTGTTTTGCTTCCCCCTCCCCCTGCCCCTTGCATCAAGCACAATATCTGGCACATAGTATGCACTTAATAAATGTTCCTTGACTAACTGGCAGGAGACCTGCAATGCTGTCAAATCGTACTCTGGTGATATTACTCTTTGGGGTATCATCCTGATTAGTTAGTATCATAGTAGTAGGAAACTATTCCTGAAAGCAAAAGAAACAGATGAGGTGGCATAAGATTGCTTGATGGACATATTTGACATTATTATGATGATCATCTTTATGAAAGATAAAGGATAGTGGACTGGATTGTACTGTTTTGTGCCCTGATTTTACAAAAAGGCAAAGTAAATTAGAACATATAATAAATACAAACACTCTTAGAAATGTTTAAGTATAGAGAATGATGACCTCTAAAGTGGTAAAACTATGAGAGTACATGTAATGGATTGTAAATGTGAATATTTTCATTTCAAGCAGATATTATATCATAGAAAAGGAAAAAGGTCCTGCTGGCTATAGGCAAGGTTATATTAAGCTTACAGTCACATAGCAATGCATTGCTAACCAATATAGGGAAAACATAAGGGGAAAAGAAGTCATCCTTGATCCTATGAGTTGAAATCAGGGCCATTACTAAAATCTAAAGAGACAAAAGTTAATAAACATGAGATCAGTGAAAAATCTTCACTTAATGCAAACTCCATAAATGCTACTGAAAATGAAAAAATGAAACAGATTACAAAAAAATTGCAAAGGAGATAAGAACACTTTGAGTGGAATATTGAAAACCCCCTTTTTTGAGTTAAGTGGATTAGAAGAGCAATTATATTAAAACACAGTAATACAAAAAAGCCGGTATTTATAGTAACTATCATGAACAAATATACTTTCCAATAATACTTGACACTAAGTGAGAACACATCACAAGACTTGCAAGCAGCAGTACATATGACAGACCCTGCCATGGGAATGTGTGTGTTTGTCCTTCGTTGCTTAAGAAGATCATGCCATCAGAGAAATGATGACATGATTTGCCCTTGACTTTGTTTTGAGTAAGGGAGGACTGTGCAGGTCACCAGCCTCACTTCTCCTCCAGAGCCACCTGAATCCAGTGACCAGATATTCATCAGGATGACTGGAGATGATCCAGGATGAGGCAATTGAGGTTAAGTGACTTTGCCCAAGGTCACACAGCTAGTAAGCGTCAAGTGTCTGAGGTGAGATTTGAACTCAGGTCTTCCTGACTCTTGCACTGATGCTCAATCTGCTGCACCACCTAACTGCCCCACCATGGTAAGAAATAGAACAGAAAAGAGAGAGCTATCAAGATATACTTCCAATAAACATAGCTAATAAAGATATCAAATGCCATTATGGGAGAAGCAACCTGAGACTAGCTATTGAAGCCCTACAGAAAGGCATTGGAAAATTATGTCAGTATCTACCTGGTACATACAGTAGAAAACCTGAGTGCTATATTGTCTAATTAAAGACCTCAATGACAACAATAAAAAAAAAGTAGAACACAATATGGAAAAAATATTAAGAAAAATTCTTGATGTCCTTCAACAGAAAGTAAATGCAAAAAATTAAGGCAATGTAAAATATCAATGCAGCACAAACAAATAATTCAACAACATTAAAAACCATAGCAATGACAACTTTATGACAAAGACTTGAGAAACAAAGGAATTAGAAGGAGGAAAGAATTCCTCAACAAGGTTGATAGGGAAAATTTCTTGTATTCTATACAACCATACAAATCCAAAACATCAAGAATGCAGTTTGAATTAAACAAGGAACAGAAAATTTGAACACTTATTATAATGAATGACAGAATAGTTAAATCAAGGGAGGTGAATGAAATTCTAGTTTCTTTACAGAACTGGAAAGTGGCAAAAGCTGTCCATATTTATTAGCCCAAAGGGGTTGTATCAGTTCAACGATTATTAGCAAAACATTCTACCAATTTCTTCTCAGAAATAAGTTGAATCCCTTCTAAAAGATCATATCATATATCTAGCACAGAAAGATGAGAATACTAGTGATCTTTTCAAATACAAGTCAATTTCATATTCATATACATTATATAAAGCCTGTTTTTACCACAAAAATATAAATGTTTTCAAAGATGTGTCAGAAATTCAAGTGACATAAGAAATAACATTTTTGGTTAGTAGTTACTGAACAAGATGCCTAGAAGTGTGGTAGAACTGTAATGCTTTTATTGATTGTCCCAAAACCTTTAACTCAGTTCCACACTCATGGCTCATTCTTTTACTAAAAACACAGGAAAAATGGCACAGGAATATTATCACTCTATTTGAGGTCCACAAGAAAACATTAACATTTTAAATTTTAAATAAGCCACAAATGACATCGTGTCAAGAATAATTTATATGATAACCAGTGTTTTCCAGGGATACTGTTTAAGCCCATTATGGTTCTGCCTAGCCTTAAACATGTTATCACCTCTCAAAAACAGAAATAAATATGGCTTCCAAGTTAAAGAGAGAGGTGAACCAAAACATCTTATTTATCACTTGATGAACATGGATGACATCAATCTATATTACTTTGCCAAAAAACACATTAAATAGTGGTTTTATCTCAAGGAATCTTTCTCTAATAACATAAAATGCCATTTTGAACTGATAAGAATAAAACTATTAATTTATGCCAAGAAAGATAGAAGGAAGTCATCAAACTTAAGTCTGGATGTCAAATTAAACTAATGGATGAAGGCAATAATTATAATACCTTAGTTTCCTCCAGGCAAGACCCTTGGAGCATAAAGCTAGCAAAGAAGAAAGCTTGGGCTGGATGTTAAGATAATTACTAGCATGCTGAAATCAAAGCTCAACAGGAAAACATGCTTAAAGCAAATGGCACCTCTGCATGCTAGTCTAATGTATGCTCTAGGAAATGTGAAATGAACCATAGCTGATTTGGAAAATATTCTCATAAAATAGGAAATATTAATTAAACACAGGGCCCATCATTTTAAGGTAATGGGACAAAAGTTAATACTTTCTCACCAGAAAGGATGAAGAAAACATTCAGAGACTATATAAGTAGGTCAAAAACCTACAAGAACAATATTGGAACAAATAGAAGTCACTTCACCAAATGATAATCAAGGCTCAAAACAGAATCGTATCTAATGGTTACATTCATGTTTGTTGAATATGATCAAAAAGTGATTTCCTTCTGGATGGAGGTAATAAAATAATTAATATCCAAGAATCAGAATCAAAAGACCCTCCATGGGTGATATATAATGAAGTGAGCAGCAAAAGTGATGTTGACTACATACTGAGTCATGCATATTTCTTAGAGGAAATCGAAGGTTTTAGGATGACAGTTCAACATTAGGTCATCACCAGCAGAAATTGCAGAAGAGATTTTTAATGAGCTCAAACTTAGTGACTGATGGATGTAGATCAAGAAAACAAATGGTAGACATTGAGACACTTATTACTGAAACTATAAAAAATTGTCACCTCCTGAACACATAGCTTGACTTGATCTGATAACTAGAATTACACATCCAAAGCACACTATCTTTCTTAGATGAAGAGACAACAAAACATGGTACAAATTGAAACCTTTAAGTATCCTTAATTCAGTCATTAACCATTATCACAAAGAACTGTTGTTCACAATCTCCTGGACATAAAATTGATCCATATAAACTTAAGAACACTTCTTTAACAGATGATGCTACAATAAATATTCACAATATCTATACTACATGGAATAAAAGAAAATCAAAATATAGAGACCTATTTAATAATTGGTAATGAAGGGTCTTTGTGAGAATCAGGTAAAAGCCATCACATTTTTTTCCCCAAAACGGGAACAAGATTTTTTTCTCACTCTCTCCATATATTGTTTCCTTCTCTAATGGTAATTATAAAAGCTAAAGATCTTCCCCACCCATTAATGGACCTTCCCATTAAGTGATATTTGATTAGGAGAGATTTGTTTTGTAGGAAAGTCCACTGGTTTTGTTAATTTCTAATGAGGCACTGATTCTCAAGGGTTGTGATGGCTGCTGGCTCTGAAAAGTGTATAAATACTCTAAGGCAAGGTTTTGCTTTGGGGCTTAGTTTTTGGAAGAAGATTTGTGTGCCAGATGAGACTCTGGGTAATTGCTAGGGAGCCGCCTGACTTTGGAAACCCAGATGTTGGTGCTTCCCTCTCTGGTAACTATGTATGTATTGCTTACGGTCAGACAGTTGGAAGTCTTGTCTGTTGATCTTTATTTTTCTGTTTGTATTTTTTCTGATGTTCAGGGTGCTGACTTATTCTCCTGAACTAAGTGAATGATATATGTGCTTGATTAAAGTAGATAGTTGACCCCTCAAAAGTTGTTTTCTTTTTAAAAAAGCAGATGTAAAAACCTGTACAGCAAACCTTCCTGTGTATGCTGGGGGTCCTTGATGTTACACCTTCTCAGTCTCTTATTTACATTATCACTAAATCCCTAGGCATAGAATCAGAAAGTCATGAGTTCAAATCCTGCCATAGTCACTTGCTAGTTGTGTGACCTTGCACAAATCATTTACCCTCTTTCAGCCTTACTTTTCTCATCTGTTAAATGGGGATAATAATAGCACCTATCTCATAGAGTTGTTGTGAGGATTCAATAAGATAACATATGTAAAGTTTTTTTCTAAAAGCACTTAAAGCTTGATATAAATACTGGTTATTTATTATTATCATTTCAGAAGATTCTAAAATCTCATTCTCTTCAGAAATCAACTCTCAATAGTTTTAGTAGCAACTTTTGTATAAAGTTCAAGCAATAGGGTATTTATATATCTGCCAAAAAATATGACAGGAGAATCAGAGAGCTACAAGAGAAGTTTAAGGTAAAGCAGTTTCTGTGAAACTTTAGGCTGTCCCTTGAGCATCTTGCTTTCAAATACTCAGCCGTCAGGTTTTCAAATAGTCTTGATACTTAGAATGGAATAATAGATATGTACCTACATGGGACTCCAGAGGCCATTTAGCCCAATTCTTAGATTGAACAGATGAGGTCAAAAAGACTTGTTAAATTTCATGCAGTGAGATTCAGGATCCTAATCCTGGCCTTCTAAGTCAACATTCCATATTTTTCTTTGTATCTACCATTTTGACTGATCACCATTATCTATTTATGTCTATCCAATGTAACATTCTTAAAGATACATACCAGACTCATGTTCCTTTTGAAGGAGAAAAGGGATTGTGATAGAGACAGGCAAAGGAAAAGTAATCTGCTCTGAAAACTGGCTTTGACTATTACAGAATTGTGGGTAATTTCATAAGGACCAATTTCATGTCTCTCTGACTCCCCTTGGACATCATTTAGCACATTACCCAGCGCAATAATACACCCAAACAGAAACTGCTTAACACATTTTGATGACAATTAAGGATTTTCTCAGATGTCAAATCATGATGATTTCAGCTTAAAAATTCTATGAGTAGGCATAGATACATTTCGTTTTTTCATATGTGTCTTAGATAATGATACACAGTTTTCTTTCCTGTACTTTGAAATGCATCTTTCTGTGAATCTTACAAAGGTAAGCTAACTTGTGTCAATGAAACAAAAGTAGGATTTCTTTTTTCATCCTAAGTGTATTTAATAGCAGCCTTCTGGAAACAACCTTCTAAACCCCTTGTGATGTAATGCGAAGCAATTTTCCCAAGATGAAGATCTTGTTTGTGTCATTCACTTAAGCTCAACAACTCTCTTTTGTCTTTAGAGTCAGATATGAGCTCCTCTTGACTCAATCCTACCATTTTTCACGCTAGATGGCCTGTCTAAATTGACCTACTTGTATTTTACATATGGCAGTTAATCTTTAGCCACTACGACTTTGCATTAGATGTCTTCCATGTCTGGAGTGTACAAGTCCAAAACTTGACTCAAGTGACACTTTCTACACGAAATCTTTCCTAGTCTCTTCAACTCTTAGAGACATCTCCACAAACGTGCCTTATTTTGCACATACTTTATATATGCTTAAAAAAATTCTTGTGTAAGTTCTTATGATAGACTGCAACTTCCTTGAGGGAAGGGACTGTTTCTTTTCTCTCTTTTTAAAAATCCTCAACATTTAGTATCATGCTTATGTACATTGTAGGTACTTTATTTCATTTCTTATTACTCAGCTTCTTTTCAGTTATGTCCAGCTCTTCATGGTCCCATTTGGGGTTTTCTTAGCAGAAATACTGGAGTGGTTTGCCATTCCTACTCTAGTTCACTTTGAGGAAACTGAGGCAGACAGGGATAAGTGACTTTTCTGGGTACTTTATACATATAAGTTAGTTGTCTAATTGGAAGGAGGGACTCCAATAGTGGAAATTTCAGACTAGAAGCTAGGTGGAGTGAGGGTTGCATGGGGGAAGCGGGTAGATAAGGTATTTTGGGAGCTGATAAGACCTTGCAATACTTTCGAATTTCTGCGTAAATACTTGTGGTCAATATCTTTGATATGCTTGGAGAATAGCTACGCCTTAAAAATAAACAACAATCGCATTCACATTATAGGTTTTTCATTTGGTAGCCATTATACTTTGAAAAAAATCTACCAAACACCCTTTAAAGATTGAGCCCTGAGCTGTGGTAGCTAAGTCAAACTGGATCATTCTGTGAACATACCAGGTACCATTATTGATGATGATGATAATAATAGATGACATTTATATGGGGTTTTAAAGTCTTTAAAGCATATAATTAACTCCCTGATAATAAAAACAGTGAGATTGCTACTGCAGGTATTTTTTTCCAACAGTTTTTCTTAACCAAAACAGACTGGTATCTTTTCTGCTAGTTAAAGAGTTTTGGGGATGTTTAGAGGTTAAGTGATTATCCCAGGGTCACACATTCAGTAGTCTCAGAAAAGGGACTTGAACTTAGCTCTTCCTAACTCTGAAATCAATTTTCTATACATTATACTATATTGCTCCTTCAAAAGCACTGTTTTCTCCATTTTCACAGTTGAGGAAATTGAGTTTCAGAGAAGTTAAATGATTTGCTTATGGTCATACAACTAAAGTATTAGAGGAGGTATCTCAACCTAGATCTTTCTGACTCCAGTTTCAGTGCACTATCCATTTGATTTTGACAAATTTGATTTTGACAAAATATATGAGAAGTCTACATACATTTCAGAAAGACAAGAATTCTTTCCTAGCATTTAGAGCAGTTCTTTGCAGATTTCATCTCCATGGCTACTTCCCAACTAGTAGTATTTTTCCTTTCTGGATGTTGGGATTGAATTATGGCCATTTTTTCCTTGGTTGAGGTGTTAAATAAGAGAATTTGTGAATTTTTTTTTTTTTTTTGGAGACTGTTTGGGATCAATGACCACAATTGGAGCTTTCGTCTTCCCTACATCTTACTGCCATTAAATCCTTTCATTTACAAAGAAAAATGTCTTGGATTTGGTATTTGAGACAAAAGAAGGGTAGATATTTGGAATGACAGTTTCAGACAAGCCTTCCCTTTCCCTAATCTCTCCAAGACAAGCAAAGCCCTTCCTGAAGCCATGGGGGAGACTTCTCTGATTCAGCCAAAGCTTGAAGACCACAAAAGCTGAGCTATATAAACAGCACTGGGATTTTGGCTTGTGGTCAGAAGTAGAAAAGACCAGTGGATCAGAAGTGATACTTAAAGAGGTGTGAGGAGGTGCCTGGGACCTTTTGACAACACCCAGACTGCAGAGCAAACTTAAACAGAATGATGAAATAAGAACTAAAGCTAGACAAATTACATTTTTTCCCCAAACAAATCATGGTGTTTTTTTGTTTTTTAGGACCAATCCACTAGAACGTAGAGGTTGCAATTTGAGTGGTTTGCTTTACTGTCATTTCCTGCCTTCTTTCTGGAAGCTGTGAAACATGTCATTTTTTAGGCTTACTGAAGTGGTCTTAGTCTGTGTTGACTAGGCCTCTTTTGGCTTGAGGGCAGCTGTAAGACTGATGGATGGAGTCAGACAGAAATAGAGGTCATTGGATTATAACTTTGGAGCTGGAAGGGGCCTTGGTGGTCATCTAGTCTAAGTCTTTAATTTTACAGTTGAGGAAACTGAGACCCAGATTAGTTATGTGACTCACCCAAAATATAGGTAGTTAGTGATAAAACTAGAGTTGACCCAGCACTATCTATTCAAAACCTTAATATACTACTTAACGAACTATAGCTGAGTCTGGAGCAAATTCAGTTGTTAGGTGTGTGATGGAGGATGTTGGCAGTATTTATGCCAAGGACAATTTGACCACTTAAAATGGTTGTTCTAGGAGGACCAGCTGTTCCTCAGAGAGTTCATCCCATCTCTTCATGGGGGATGGGAGGGGAAATAAGGCTCCCTGACAGAGTGCCAATGTGGTAGGACCTTAGGCATGATGGCCCAGTGACCATCTGGAGGACCTTTAAGTGACACGAAGACAGAGTGTTACTAGCAAGAGGGAGGTATATTTCAAATACCCTTTCCCCCCATGTTGGTGCCCTGGGAAAAAATCCCATTTAGACCTGTATTAATTATAGCTCTGGAACAATTACATTATGTCTTGCCCAGAAAAAAGATAAACATGCTATCAATCTTTGATCCATCTATCAACATGCATTTATCTACAATCTGCTGTTGTATGTGCTAATTCATTTCATTAAATGCTGAAGATACAAAGAAATGTTAAAAATAGCATCTGCCCTCAAGGACCTTAATAAGTACATATTACCTAACTATTTACATGTGTGTGTATGTGTGTACATATATAATTTTAATCAATATCTTGTGAATATTTATTTATACACAGGTCTTGTATATAAATCAATTTATATAAAGTGTATATATTCGTATGTATACACATGTATACATATATGCATATGCATGCATGTATAATATACATGCATACACATACATACATATAAACACATACATAAGACAGCTGAGTGTCATAGTGGATAGAATGTCAGGCCGGAAGTCAGTAACATTCCTTTTCCTGAATTCAAATCTGGTCTCAGACACATACTAGCTGTGTGACTCTGGGCAAGTCACTTCATCCTATTTCCTCATCTGTAAAATGAGATGGAGAAGGAAATGGCAAATCACTCTAGTATCTCTGCCAAGAAAATCTCAAATGGAGTCATGAAGAGTTGGATAAGATTGAAAAATGACAATAAGAAATATATATACATATGAGATAAATACAAAATAGATTGAAGAGAATCATAGAGTGGAGGGTACTAGGTGGTGATTGAGCTAAGTGTCAGGAAACCAGAGATTCTAAGAGTAGGAAGTGATGAGGGAGAACATTCCAGATATGTAAGCAGGTAACAAACATTTATTAAGCATTTACTAAGTGTCAGGCACTGTGTTAAGTGCCGGTGTTACAAATGCAAACCAAAAAAAAAGGCAGTCCCTGCCCTCCAGGGGTGAGGATAGGGTGAGATAACACACAAAAGGGGTATGAAAAGCTGGAGGGCAGAGTAGAAAATATTAGTACCGGGAGGATGTTGGCCAAGTCCAGGGAGAGGAATGAAGTAAGGTGGGCCTAAGACCATCTCTGAAACAGAGGCCCCTGGGAAAAAACCTCACCATTGGAAGAATGAAGTTGGCTTGGTAGACTGATTCTCCAGGGTGGAAACCCCTCAGACACTGGGGGAAATTCCAGTGTGAGAAGACAGATGAGTCATGGTAGAAAAGTCTGAAGAGTCAGAAGCACAACTGTGAGAAAAAAAATGGGCAACCCAGGAATAAGGGATTCCCAGTCTGTTTAAAGATGTGGTAATAGAAGATGGAATATGTGTGAGAAATGGCAAATAGGCCAGTATGGCTGGACAGTAGAGTGCATGAAGGGGGGTTCATACTGAAAGGCTCAAATGACAGGAAAAGGTTGTGTTGGGAAGATCTTTTGAAGTTAAACAGAAGAATTTATGTTTGATCTTAGAGTCACTGAAGTTTCTTGAGTTGGGGTAGGGGTGGGGTGATATTTAGTCTTGTCACACTAGAACATTGAGATCTGAATTCAGTGTTTGGTGAACTGATGTATAATTCAATTCAATTCATTTCAAGAAGCATTTATTAAACATCTCCAGTGTACCAGACACTGTGATGCTAGACACTGGATGCCCCAAGCCTTTATTTTCCTAAATTTCTTTGGGTTAGTTTATTTTATTAGATATATTTTTATCTCCAGACAGAAAATCAATGTGATGCCATCCACAGGCATGCACCTGCATAAGATATTTCACTGGCTATGCATGCATCATTCTGACTCAGGTTACAGCTTGGTTAAGACCAAAAATTGGCAAGAACCTTCTATCTCCCGATACTTGCAACTCAGTATTTCATCTCTTTCAAAGAACATTGATACTTAAGATCTTTGGTCAAATGCAAATTGTTTTTGTAGAAAGGTTAAGAAATTTATTAATATAACTATGCTAAAGGGGGAGTTTGTCTTTTGTATTGAGCTTTAGATTCACTTTAAAGATTAAATGTGAAATAGTCCATGGCAAGGGAGAAAAAAATACAACACGTAGCAGAAATGATGGATTAAAAGCATTCCACTTTCATTACCAACATCTTTCTAAGCAGCCGGCAATTAGAGCAGGCTTATCAACACATCATCTGCCAAAGCTTTGTCACAACTTTTTCAGATTTGGATGGAGGTGGGAATTTCAAGAGAGGGAAGGAGAAAAAATAAAGAGTGAAGAAAGGCTTTGCATTCCTCACACAAGGAATTGTCTAGTTGCATTTGTATGATGAAAAATAAAGAAAGAAAATCTACAAGTCTTGCAAAATTTGGCAGGGGGAGAGGTTTAGCAGAGAACTAGAGAGTGTTATTTTGATACCAAATCAATAATATTGACTCATATGTGTACAATGTTTTAAGATTGACAAAACATGAGAAGCCTGAGAGGGAGGGATATGGATTAGACGTATGATTTCATTGCTACTTTTTTGTTCAGCTGTGTCTCATTCTTTGTGACCCTGTGGACCATGGGGTTGTCTTAGCAAGGATAATGAAATGATTTGCCATTTTCTTCTCCAGTGGATTAAGGCAAAAAAGGTTAAGTGACTTGCCCCAGGTCATACAGCTAGTATGTGTCTTGAGTCTGGATTTGAGCTTATGTAGATCCGATTCTAGGTCCAGTGTTTTAATCACTGTGCCACTTAGCTCCCTCCTTTTTCATTGCTATAGGGAACCTTTAAGTGAGGACACTTTACCCATGCAGATGAGCACCAACTCTATAGTTTTGTTTTAGAATTGCTTAGAGCACAAGAGGATAAATTACTTTCCCAGGGTCACACAACTAGTATGTGTCAAAGAAGAGACTGAATTGAAAGCTAAGTCTTTCTGGCTTTGAATAGGGAGATAGTGTAAGTATTACTAGCCCCATTTTACAAATTAGAAAACTGATGCTTGGAGAGGTTAAGTGAATTGTCCCTGGTCACAGGAGTCAAGTTTGAATCTCAAACCTGCTACTCTATTACATTTGACAATTTTATTGAATATTATTGAATATCATAACATAATGTACTATAAAGTATCCTAAATTTGGAGTCACAAGACCTTGGTTTGATTCTTCTTTCTTCCATTCACTACCTGTGTGACCTTGAGCAAATAATTTAACCCCACTGGGACTCAGTTCCTTCATTTGTAAAATGGGGAGGGGGTTGGATTAGATGACCTCCAAGGTCCTTTTCAGATCTAAAGCTACAGTCTTGTGGAAGTGGGATTTGAATCCAGCTCTCTCAATTTCACAGTCAGCAGACTATCTACAATGCCTCTTTAAAAAATGCAATTTACTCTGTTCAGTGCAACTGATATAATAAAGTGTGTTTCTATACCTGGGTTGGAACCAGTTCCCATTGTTTGATTTTTGGTGTGAACATTTGCACCTTGAAACTCACCAAACACTACCAATCAAGCCTTAATTTAATGTTTTGTTGATTAAGAATGTGATGGAGAAAATGGCATTAATGCCAATTAAACTTAAATGTGTTACACATGTATTTTTTTTCAGAGAGCTGGTGGTGAAATATTTACAAGCACACTCCTGAAACTTTTGGTAAATTTTTAGCCTGAGTCTACAAAGGCTAAGAATTTTCAACTATTATGTTTTAGTTGGATCCTGGGGCTCTACTCAGCTTTTTCTCCATTATTTTCAGAGAAGGCACTAAACAGATTAGAAAATGTTTTGTGTTAAGCTATTATACAATGTTAGACAGGATCATCTAACCTAACCTACTATTTTTTTTACAGTTAAAGAAACTAAGGCTCAAAGAGGTGAAATTACTCACTCATGCCCACATCTTGCATACACACATATACTCACACACATATACACCCCCCAACATAACCACCCATTACATATCCATATTCCCCCAACCCCCACAGCCACATCCCACCCACACCTATACACAACCATACCTACACATTCTTACATGAATCCTCCACACACATGCCCATATATACACCCATGCCCCCAAGCCCCCTCCTCTACATATCATCATCACATACCCACATACCCACCCTCATACCCACACCCATACACATACTCCCACATACCCAAAGCCTCCCCACACATATCCCCCACACCCACACCCACACTCATGCACACTGCCATAGGCCCCACATACACACACACACACACACACACACACACACACACACACGACTCAGAGTAAATGCTCAGCCATTTCATTCCATGGAATAAGAGTTAACCAGGGTGTAATGGCAAGCAAGGTAAGATTTTTTAAAGTTTTGTTTTAGTATAATCAAGTGCCTCTGATAGAATAATGTGATAAAAGAAGATCTTCCCCACCCATTAAAGGGCCTGGGAAGATTTGTATGAAGGCCTATAACTTTGGTTAATGATCCACTGGTTCTCAAGGGTTGTGATGCTGTCTGACTCTGAAAAGTGCATAAAGACTCTGAGGTGAGGTTTTACTTTGGGGCTTATTTGCTGGAAATGTTTGTTTGGCCAGATGAGACTCTGGGTAGCTGTTAAGGAGACCCCCTGGCTTTGAAAATCCAGATGTTGGGGTTTTTCTCTCTGATAACTGTAGGTATGGTCAGACAACTGCATCTGTCTGTTGATCTATGATGTATGTATCTCTTATGTCAGACAGCTGGAAGCACTGTCTGTTGATTTGTATTTCTCTGTATTTTCTCTGAAGTTCAGAGTGCTGAATTTTTCCCCTGAACTAAGTGAATGACATACATGTGCTTGATTAAAGTGATTGTTGACCCTCTCAGAAGTTGCTTTCCTTTTAGAAAAGCAGATCTAAGAACCTGTGGTAATGAGCCCTCCTATGTATGTCAGGGTCTTTGCTTTTACCTTATGGCACAGTTGGAAGGATCTGCAGGTCACATGGGCCTATTAATGGATGGGAAAGATCTTTCCACTAAGAAGCAAAATTATATTAACAATAAGCAAAAATGCATCATCAATACACAGGGATAAGCACACTGCCTGACCCATAGGTACTTGATAAATGTATTTTGTATTTGTTCATTTATTCAGGTAAGGTGCTCTATAAGGATTTCCCTCCCCTGCTCCCCTAAGGTTAAATCCAAATATCCCTCTCACTCACTAAATCCATGTATTTTACATGCCCATTGGTCACATGCAGAATTGCAGAGTTCATAGGACCTTAAAAGTCATCTTGTTCAGACTGTACTAGAGACCAGAAAAGTTAGTATCCAGCCTCTAATTGAAGACTTGCATGATGGGGAACTCATTACCTCATAAAGCAGTCAGTTTCACTCTTGGGTAGCTCAAATTTTTAGGAAAATTTTCCTGATATCAAGCCTAAATCTGCCTTTCTATAATTTCCCATTTCTGGGACTAAATAGTATAAATCTAATTATTTTTCCCCACAATAACCCTTCAAATACTTAAAGCCAGTCATCATGTAATCTTTTCTGGCTAAACAGTTCCAATTCCTTACGTAGCATGTTTTCAAATTCTCTCATCACATTGGACATCTAACAGTTAGTCAATATCTATCCTAAATCATGACTCCTAGAACTGAAGACTTTAGTCTAGATAGCACTGGACTAGGGCAGAGTGCAGTGAGACCATTGCTTCCTTCATTTTGGACACTAAGCTTTTACTAATGCAGCTTAAAATGTCATTAGCTTTTGTGACTGTCATGTTACATTAGGAACTTATTGAACTTTTGTCCCCCAAATTCCTGGATCATTTTCACATAATCTTTGATCTTACCAATTGTACTGGTGCTATTGCTTCAACCCAAGATCTTCAGATTTTTTATGATACTTTTCCACAGTCCTATCACAATTTTTGGTGTGCAGTAACTTATGGGTTCTAGAAGATTATATCAATAAAAAGCAAGCCATAGTAGTTCTACCAAGTTGTAAAAGCTTTCAAGATGAGCCAGCAACAGACCACATGTACATATGCACATATAAATGCATTATATGAGGACTAACCTAGTTCATAAGATCATAGATTTAATACTCGAAGAGATGGTAGAGATCAGCTTTCTCAGCTCCTTTATTTAATAGACAAAGGAAGGTGGAAATTACAGGGTTAAAATAAATTCCTGTGAATCACACAAGCAGTGAGGAGAACAGCCACGATTCAGATGTAGGTCCTCTGACTCCAAACTCAGAATTCTTTCCCATACTATTATCCCATATTATGCTAGAAGAAAGGAAATAATTTCCTTTAGGCAGAGTGGTCACAAACTATACCTCAAGATTCTTCTTTGTCTATTTACCATTCAAGGAATAACTATATAATTGTGAGGAACTCATCACCAGAAGGCTGACTACAGGATGATGGATATCTACCACTGTACTACAGCTATTCAGTCTCTTTCAGTCATTCCCTACCCTTCAACAAAGTTCCCAGGTGGCATTTAGGATCACTTAAAACTCCAATATTTTAGCAAATGTACAGTTTATATTTGTTTAACTTCCTATGGCAAGTCCCATTGCAAGCTGGCAAATAAAAGTAGAAAACAAAATACAACTGACTTGGTGGCTCAGTGGACAGAGCCCTGGGCCTGGTGTCAAGGAGGTCTGAGTTCAAATCTGGCTTCAGACACTGACTAGCTGTGTGACCCTGGGCAAGTCATTTTACCTTTGTCTGCCTCACTTTCCACGGCTGTAAGACGGGTGTGTGTGTGTGTTCATCCTTTGTTGCCGAAGAAGACCATGCCATCAGAGAAATAATTTCATGACTTGCACTTGACTTTGTTCTGAGTGAGGGAGGGCTGTGCAGGTCACCAGCCTCACTTCTCTTCCAGAGCCATCTGAATCCAGTGACCAGATATTCATCAGGATGACTGGAGATGACTCAGAATGAGGTAATTGGGGTTAAGTGACTTGCCCAAGGTCAACCAGCTAGTGAGTGTCAAGTGTCTGAGGTGAGATTTGAACTCAGGTCCTCCTGACTCCTTCACTGGTGCTTTATCCACTGCACCACCTAGCTGCCCTGTACAATGGGTATAATGAGAGCAATTACCCCCAGGGTTGTGGTGAGGATCAAATGAGGTAATAATTGTAAAGTTCTGAGAACAGTGCCTAGCACTCCCTCTTTCCTTTCCTCTCCTTCCTTCCTTCCTTCCTTCCTTCCTTCCTTCCTTCCTTCCTTCCTTCCTTCCTTCCTTCCTTCCTTCCCTTTTGCTTTCAGTAGAGTTAGTCTCTAGTTGAAGACTCAAGAACTAGGAACTCAGCTCCCTTCTGACAAAGATGTGGACTTGGGTTCCAGTGGACTCAAAGCATAGATTTAGAGTGGAGGGGACCTCAAAGGTCATCGCTTTCTCCTCACTGTGAAAGTGAGGACCAAAGGTACAGAATGATTATGCTATTTGCCCAAGGTCACAGAGGTGGAAAATGAAAGAGCTAGAATTTTACCTTAGGGCCCTGGACTGCCAGCTCCAGCATCTTTTTCTGCTCTAGAGAAAGGCAGACTCAGTGCTTTGTCACTGGATGACTATATTTTCTTCATAGTTAGTGCCTTACTTGTCAAACAGGGTGAGTACAACCAGTGACTGGCCCTGAAAAGAGAGGCTTGTCTCCATCATATGACCCTGGCACGTGTTTGACCTTGACCACAGCACCCCTCTGGTGCTACTCACTCTCTGGGGTGCACTCCTTCACCCACTCCCCTTCTCACCAGTAGCCAGATATAACTGTTTCCTTCTCTCCCAATTGGCAGGAGTGACAGGCAGCTTAATAAAGATATTGCAAGTCCCCTACCACCTCTTGCTCTGTTAAATGGCTTACCCCACTCAGACATCTGGATAAGTGGGTTGAGGGGGATCAGAGGAACTGCAGGGTGACAGACCATTTTGACCATCCATCTCTATTATAGGTAGTAAGCATTTTAGCTAGAGTCCATAACTCATTGTAATGAGGTTTTCTACACAACTTCTTTATGAAATATCTGGCCAGAGGGGAGACCCACCTGGCTGGGAAGAGTGGCCAAATTAGGAATAGATCAGGTAAACTTTCTCCCCTTTTGTGGAGTTAGGTGGGGGTGGGAAAAGTATGTGGGAACTGACCTAGTGTTGCCTTTTGGTTGTTAGAAAGTAAAAATGGAGAATCAGGTTTCTGATATTTAAAGAAAAAAGGAAAAGAAAGAAAAGCAGTTCTTACCATTTTTTGAGAGGTAATTAGAACCTTTAAGAATCTCTGTAGATAGGTATGAAAGATCATGCTTACATGGCTGCATCTGCACTCACTGAATTTGGTGCCAGATTTATGAATTCAGTGCAGAACTGGCATTGCATCTATCCTGGCATAAACTTGGCGGCTGCCCCCATTTAAATAGTGCAGGAGCCTAAAGTGATTTCAATAGTGCAATGAAGTGATTGTGCTATTGAAATGCTAATTCAGTTGCAGCAGCTGCCTAATATATGGCGGGTGTCTAGTAGGTGATGCCATACAAGCAGCTACCCTTCTCAAACCCAAGCAGCGAAAGAAGATTTTTCTGCGTTCCCTGTGTGCGCAGATTTTGGTTTAAACAACTCCCACCCTGAGTGTCAAATATGGCCTGCTCTGTCCATCCCCTGGGATTTTTCTGTGGCTGAGTTAACACAGATCCTTTATTACCTTTCATTGAACACATTAGCCCTTCTTTTCAGACACTGCCTTATGGTTGAGAAGACTTGGCCCATTCCAGATAAACATCTGCATGACTATCCTTGGATCAGTGGCTCTGATCGTGGGCTGGATAATTTGTTTGATTAGGGCATCCACCTAAGACAAAGGGAGTATAGCTGAGTGAATCAGGACTCTGGTCTCCAGGAGAGGCCCAAAGATGCAAGAAGAAGCCATTTGCCCTAGACCTTTGACCTGGGCCACCCTCAGGTAGAAGAGGTTTGCTCATCATCTTGTGTTATCCTCAGTCAAATGATGGGCTTTGGGATCTGACAGGACCACAGTTAATCATACAGACAATATCAGAACCACGGGCTCTGCCTGCAGTCGTTACAGATGCAAAAGCAGATGAATTAAAACTAATAATAGATTTTCAAGCTTAGCTTGATGATCCCGTTACTTACAACAAATCTGTCTTCATATTTTGGGCAATGGAGAAAAACTCCCTCAGAAAAAATGTCAGTGGCTCGAGTTTATTTATATGTGAGGTAACCATGAAATATGCCAGCCTACCACTAATTGTGGGGTATATTTATTCTACACAAGTTGTTTTCCGCATTAGCACAGTTGTTAAAATGTACGACTCTGCCCTGGGGATTTTTACAACTTTATCTTCCATCATGATAAACGTGGATGCTGTCTGGCCCTGGTACATGCAGGGCATCAGGAGTCAAGACTGGCAGCCCAGGAGATGCAGAAATAGAAATGACCCAGGGGTGAGACCCTGGAGAGAGACAGCAGGGAACAAAGCTCAGGAGATATACTCAATGAAGGCAAGCCTCAGCGAGCAGCTTTAGAACTTTGTCTGCCCTTTGGTTTGTCTGTCTTTTCTCTTCAAATGGGTTTTAGCTGAAACCAATTAAAGTGGACCAATTGGCAGGGTTCACACTTGTGGTGTTTATGGTGTGTGCGTTGTACTGATTTATGCTGGCCAGCAGCGACGGTGAAAAGCAAACTCTGAAGGGGAAGGGAAAACCTCACACTCCGGGGGTATTTCAGTGTGCAGGGATTATTGCTGGAGCAATAATGAACGGCCCCATAAAGAGAACTGCTGACCCCACAAGATTTGGCGACCAGGAGTATTTTTAAAGGAAGACAATGCAAAGGCTGCAATTTAGTGGCAGGTAATTATGCAAGAGGCTTAATATTGGTGGAGAACGCAGGTCATTTTAGTGGAAGTAGCACGAAACAAAGCAGCCTCTGGCGTTGGCCCTTTTGGAGAGGCTTTGTCTAATAGAAGTAACGTTCTGGACACGGGTCTGACTCTGCAGATGAATCTTTTTACTAAGAAATGAGGTTAAGAGATTTTTCTTTTTATGTTAAACCACAAGCATGTTTGGGAGAGCAAATGAGCCTGACAGAACCAAGATCATTGGACCATCCTGGCAAGAGGTAGGGCTACTAGGATAGGGCCCGTCCTGGGAACCCTTGGCCTTCAGATGGCTACACTGGTGGTATTTGTAAGGGGAGAGCACCCTCTACTCATTTAGGCCATTTGGCAGCTCTTGAGTTAATGCCCTCTCTGCTAGATTGTAATCACCTCCAGGGGAGGGTGTTATTTTTCAATGACACTTTTCCTTCTCTTACCTTCCTGCCCTTTAAGATACTTAATACCGGGCTTAGGATAGAGGCAAAAGCATCCAGCTTGGATTCAGGGGACCTGGGTTCAAGTCCTGGTACTTATTATCTGTATGCTATCAGGCAAGTCACTTAATTTCTCTGAGCCTCAATCCCTTCCTCCCCGCAAAAGCAAAAACAAGGAATCCAGCTAGATCATTGAGGTCCCTTCCTACTCCTGATCTGTCACCCTAGTGTGTGTTTAATAATTTATCCTTTTAATATATTAGCATTTTAAAATGTATTAATAAAGGAATAAAGAGGGGAGAAACATGGAGTAAGTGGAGCCGTATTGAGGGTAGTAAAAAGACTTGATTTAGGGCTAGAGAACTGGGACCTGAATTCCAACTCAGGTCCTCAGTAGCTTTGAGACCTTGGACAAGTTGCTTTGCTTTTCTGAACCTTTTCTCCTTATTTTTCATGTAAGGGGGCTGGGCATGGTGGCAGCTCCCATGGTGGCTGGCAGATCTCCTGAGCCTGGGAGCAGTAGGCTATGCTGATCCACACTAAGTTTGTTATTAATATGGTGAGACCCTGGGAGTGAGGGCCATGAGTACCCCAAGACGGGAGTTAGAGGGAAGCCTAAACCAGCACCCTCTTAGTCCAAGGTCAATGTTCGGATAAAATCAGGCTCTTGCACATCATTGAATAGTTAACAAAGGGAGATCTGGTTTGCTTTAACACATCAAGGATGTGTACTAAAGATGGAGTGACACTCAGTTTCTCTGGATATGTCCTCTTGTTTCCATGTGGAAATGTATCAGATCATTGAGCAGGATGTGGTAAAAGACATGGTGACTTATGTGGTCTTCACAAATCTACTAAGTCTGATGGATATTGACTTCAGTTGAGGAGCACTTTTTATGCCTTTAGGTGACCAGGAAGCTGAAGGCATCAATTAAGTTTCAAGTTCAGCTTTGTCGCTTTTTAGGGAAAAGTTGTCGCTGTCATAGGAGAGAAGGTGGATGCATGGGTTTATCTAATTCATTGTTTTTTAGAGGTGAGGAGGAGGTAGAGACCATACTCATGTTATGGAGAAAAGTGCTAGATATCAGACTGCCAAAAGAGATGAAGTAAAGAGGATTTGGAGCAGACCAAATCCCCCAAGCCAGTCAGAGTAGGACATAGCTGGTGAAGAACCCTTAAACTTCTGAATCCATGATGTATCCTTTTGTCCCTCCTGTGACAGGGACTAGTTTTCCCTAAAAAGCAAGAGGAGAGACCCCACAAATATGCCTCTATTTTCACATACACATCTATCTGTACATATGTGTAGATATATATTTATACTACAGGCATACTGCAGAATGTGTTTGGTTGCAGACCACCACATTAAAGTGAATATCAAAATAAAGTGAAACATTTTTTTTTGTTTTCCAGTGCATATAAAAATGTTTATACTGTACTGTAGTATTAAGTGTGCCGTAGTATTATGTCTAAGATAATGTATATGCCTTAATTAAAAATATGTTATTGCTAAAAAAAAATGCTAGCCATCATCTAAGCCTTCAGTGAGTCAAAATCTTTGCTAGTGGAGGGTCTTGTCTCAGTGTTGAAGGCTGCTGACTGATCGGAGTGGTGGCTATTGAAGGCTGGGGTTCTGTGCAATTTCTTAAAATAAGAGAAGAATGAAGCTGCTGCATTGATCAACTCTCCCTTTCACTTGAACACTTTGTAGAGATCATTGTAGATTATCAAGTGGCCTAATTTCAATATTGTTGTGTCTCAGGGGATAGGGAGACCTGAGGAGAGGAAGAGAGCCTGGGAATCACTGGTAGTTGGAGAAGTCAGAATACATGTCACATTCATCAATTAAGTTCACTTTCTTGTTTGGGTATGGTTCATGGTGCCCCCAAACAATCACAAGGGTCACATCAAAGATAGCTGATCACAGATCACTGTGAGAGAAACAATAATGAAAAAAATGGAAATATTGAATGAATTTCCAAAATGTGACACAAATGCATGGAGTGAGCACCTGCTGTTGGAAAAATGGTGCTGATAGATTTGGGCAGAGTTGCCATAAAACTTTAACTTGTAAAAAATGCAGCTTTTGAGAAGCACAACAAAGTGAAGCATAATAAATGAAGAATGTCTATATATGTATATTTATATTGTTTGCTTTTCCTTTCTTCCTTCCTTCCTTCCTTCCTTCCTTTCTTTTTCTTTCTTTCTTTCTTTCTTTCTTTCTTTCTTTCTTTCTTTCTTTCTTTCTTTCTTTCTTTCTTTCTTTCTTTCTTTCTTTCTCTCTCTCTCTCTTTCTTTCTTTCTTTCTTTCTCTCTCTCTCTTTCTTTCTTTCTTTCTTTCTTTCTTTCTTTCTTTCTTTCTTTCTTTCTTTCTTCCTTTTTTCTTTTATCCATCATCCATCTATGTATGTATGTATGTATGCATGTATGTATGTATGTATGTATGTATGTATGTATGTGTCTATCTATCTATCTATCTATCTATCTATCTATCTATCTATCTATCTACCAGTATACTTTTCATTTTCTCTTTTGGCTCCTGAAAAATCATGCCAGATCCACATACATTGCCTTGGATCTTCGGTAGACCTACAGGGGCAGAACTCAGACCTTTGCTCTGCATTCTTGCCTCCACAATAAAATGTACCCATATCTGTTATGTTTTTCTTCATTAAAAAAAAAACAACACTCTTCTTACAAATCACAGTGTGTAGGCACACCTCTTAGATGCATATGGAAACATTCATTGATTTTCAGAGTCAACTGTATTTTAGTTTACAGATCATCAGCCTCACAGCTATAAACGTTCCTCCCTCACCCCCCTGCAAACAGCAGCTGCCATAACAACAAAAAACAAAACTCCTGAATGTGGCATAACTAGATTAAAATATAATTAAAAAATGTTGAACAAAAAAAATTAAAAATACAACATAGCAATGTTAATTTGTGGTTTTCTAAGTCAATATGGAACCAGCAGGTATTTCATTACAATTGAATTTGGTACCACTGAATAGAATATACAGCATGGCATAACAAAATCACATACATTGGATCAAACACAGAGGTCATACAATATAAAAGGGACACTATATCACATGTTGAGATATATACCAAGCACTCATTACGTATAGTATCCCCAAACCTTTTTCCACCAAAAAAACCCTTAATACAGTTTTAAGCTTTACCAACTTCGGAAATATAAATGATAAACTATAAGAAAGGAACATTTTGAAAGCATATTTGTATTTTAAAATATTGATATTTCTTATAAAATTCAGTATAACTACTGTTTTGTGCTATAAGTCCAGTTTCTTTTGAATTTGTAAAAACTTTCATCAGTTGCTTCTCAGTGATTGAAAGGATTTCATTTGTAATCTTAGCCTTAAGATCATTCAAAGGAGGATTTGATGCCAACATGACAGTTTTGATGTGACCTCACAAGAAAAAGTCAAATGGAGATAGATCAGATGACAAAGCAAGAAGACCTCTTCTATCCATCCGCTGGTCTGAAAAAATCTCATCCCGAAACTGTCACACACACAGTGCATCATGATAGGGTAGCCTATCTTGTTAAAATGAATTTTGTTAAATTTCAAGATGATAGAATAAAAAATAGTTAAACTTTGAAATGATATTTGAACATTTATTCTTCTGAAGTTATTAAAGCTTAGAACTGTACCACCAAGACTTTTAGGGCAGTTTGTATTGATATCAGTTTTGATTTTTGATGACTTTTTGATGACTATGTTTTTGTTGCATTGTCTCCCATTATTCTTCTTGCATCCCATGGCAGGTTGGTTACTTGTCGGGTAGTCCTGGCATTTCTGAGGTGATTGGCTAACAGTTCTGTAACCTCTAGGTATTGAATAGATTAGGTTGTTTAACTGTTTCTAGAACATAATGATTCAGACTCCCTGAATGGCCTTTATTCCTTCATGCCTGAAAGGTCTATCTAGACACCTCAAGTCCCATCTTTTCCATGAAGCTTTTCCTGCTTCCTCCCCTGCTAGGGTCCTCCTGACACAAATTTAGCATATATAGCCCTTCTATATGTGTGTGGTGCCTTTCCTAATAGAGTATAAACTCTTTGAGGGTGTGAACTATTTCACTTCTGTCTTTGCAAGTGGTATGTGGTTAATAAATGCCTGTTGATTGATCAAATCTGAACCAAGAAAGAGGAAGTCTCTATATTCAGTTTTCTTTCTTTCTCTGGGAAGATGCCTATCTTCTGCAATATGAAGAAATTTTAACAGGTTCCCCACCATCAAAGAGTATGAAACTTCTTCACCATCTAAAAAGTAATCTAGATTCTCTCTGTGTAGGCCACTGACAGTCACCAGTCATCCATCTGTACCTGATGGATAGTCTTCATTGAGTTCACTTTTACAGAACCCTCCTTCCTTTCTCTTAGCCTCTTGGCCCTCAGGGACTGGCACTCAGTAAAAGGTGGTGGAGATCCTTCTTGCACATTGGGGCTATTTAATAAATAAATAAATAGCATTTATTTATTATTTATATAATATTTGTATTATACATTATAATATAGTATATAATATTATTCATATATGGTACTTATATGTAATATAACATATAATGTATATATAATTGACAATAAATAAATTTAATAAAATAGATAATAGTTGGGGCTATTTAACAAACAGTCGCAAGGCTCAATCTTTCCACTCTTTGGCTTGGGTTAACTTTCTTCTGACCCTTTTTCTTGTGAATTCCTTTTGCAATAAAATCAACATAGAAGAATTTTATCACATAACTGGAGCTTCTGACAGAGAATAAGGGCATCATGTGTATGACATCTTCCCCCCAAAAATGTTAAGATCTTTGACAGTAGAAATTATTTCACTCTTGTCTTTGCATTTCTAGTGTCTAGCACAGTGCTTAGCAAGTCATATGTGTTAATAAATGCTTGATTGATTAAATCTGAACCAAGAGAGAATAACTCTCTAATTTACACTTCATTCCTCTCTCTGAGAAGAGGTCATCTGGTTTTTGCTTTTTTTGGCCCCTCTCAGACTTCATATGAGCTGAAGCCCTAGCTAAGAGAAATGATGGTTGTCTCTTCATTTTTTCATCTCAAATGATGCTTAAAAATGAGCATCCACACATCAGCATGCAGAAACTCTTGGAAGCGTTACATACATGTTCTAAAATGACCATACTCTGACTTTGCTTTGCTTTTTGTACAGGTTTCAGGGTCTGTAATATGTTTATTAGCAGTATTTGGTTAAAATGCTCTGGTAAAGGTATCCTTGAGAATCACATGTTGCAATTATAGTCAGGAGTTTTTGCTAATGTTCATTTCTCGATTAGTCAGTCAAGAAGCATCTTCTAAGCACCTATTATATGCTAGGACTCAGGAGGAGAGAGTGAGGCATCAATGCCAATGCTCCCCCCATGACAAACCCTGATGAAGTCAAAGAAAAATTTTATGAAGACCTAGAGACCCTTATCCTCAATGTGCCAAAAGAGGATAAGCTTATAATTCTGGGTGACTTTAATGCTAGAGTAGGCTCAGACTACCAGACTTGGTAGGGAGTCCTAAGGAAGAATGGATTTGGAAACAGCAACAGCAATGGTCATTTACTGCTGCAGACTTGTGCATCACATGACCTCATCACCAACACTGTCTTTCATTTACCTAAGCACAATACAACTTCATGCATGCACTCTCACAGAAAATATTGGCATCTAATAGATTATGTGATTGTAAGGAGAAGAGACAGACAAGATGTGAAAGTGACAAAGGCAATGTGTTATGCAGATCATAGACTTATCCTTTCCAAGCTAAATATTCACATTCATCAAAAGCACCACCCACAAGGCAAAATGACGACCAGAAGAGTTAATGTCAACAAATTAGAGCTCTTCTCTGAGCGTGAATAATTTGCTGCTGACTTGGAGGGAAAGTTGAGCCAAGACACAGTTAGTTGGCAACATTGGAGCAGAAAAGGAGTCAGCAGCTTTCAGACACTTGGTGTACAGCCATTTGCTCATCTGAGTCAGATAACTCGCAAACACCAAGACTGGTTTGATGAAAATGATGGGGAAATTCAGAAGCTGCTAAATGAAAAATGAGAACTCCACAGAATTTACCAGGAGGATAGTTCATCCATCTCTAAGAAGGCAGCATTTAATTCTATTAAAAGCAAAGTACAAGCAAAGCTTAGAGAGATACAGGATTCCTGGCTCAGTAAGAAGGCAGATGAAATTCAGTTTTATGCTGATAGTAACAATCCAAAGCGCTTTTATGATTCCCTGAAAGCTGTTTATGGACCAAACCTATGGTGCATCACAACTACTCAGTGCTGATGGAACCACATTGATTAGTGATAAGGACATGATCCTAGAGAGATGGACTGAACACTTCCATAGTGTTCTCAACAGATCATCATCAATGCTGAGATCATTGACCGTTTACCTCAGGTTGAAGTCAATCCCTCCTTAGCTGAACTTCCAACTGAAGAAGAGGTTTTGAGAACCATTAGGCTCCTTTCTTGTGGCAAAGAACCTGGTGCTGATTCTATTCCAGGTGAGATTGACAAGGTAGAAGGACCATTGCTCATACAAAAGCTGACTGAAATTTTCCAGGATATATGACAAGAGGAGGTTATCCCCCAGGAGTTCAAGGTTGCCTCTACTGTTCATCTCTATAAGGGTAAAGGGAATAGATTGTCATGCTGGCAAAATTCTTGCTAGAGTCCTCCTTAATAAGTTGATCCTTTGCCTGGAAGATGGGCACGTACCTGAGAGCCAGTGTGGCTTCAGAAAGGGCCAAGGAACAGTTGATATGGTATTTGCTGCTTGACAACTCCAGGAGAAATGCTAGGAGCAGAATAGAGATCTGTACACAATGTTTGTGGATCTGACTAAGGCCTTTGACACTGATAGTTGTGAGGGCTTATGGAATATTATGTCAAAATTTGGTTGTCCGGAGAAAGTCATCAATATTGTATGTCAATTTCCTGATGGCATGTTTGCCTGGATTCTGGATAATTGACAAAATTCTTGTGCCTTCCCAGTCACTAATGGAGTGAAATAGGCTGTGTACTTGCTCCCATGCTTTTTAGCGTGATGTTTTCAGCCATGTTGACAAATGCTTTCAATGAGAATGAACACAGCATCAAGGTCAACTACCATACTGATAGTAAGTTCCTCAATTTGAAAAGGTTACAAGCCAAGACCAAAGGGGAGGGAGTGTTGGTACATGATTTTCTGTTTGCAGATGATCGTGCACTCAATGCAGCCTCTGAAACTGAGATGTAACAAAGTATTGATCAAATCTCTGCTGCCTGTGCTAATTTTGGCCTAATAATTAAAACCAAAAAAACACAGGTGCTCCATCAGCCACCACCACACCATCCATATGTGGAATCATTGGTTACAACAAATGGAGAAGTTTGGAATGCTGTCGATAAGTTCACTTACCTTGGTAGTGTACTTTCTAGGGATGTACCCATTGACAGTGAGGTTGATACATGCATTGCCAGAGCTAGCTCAGTGTTTGGGAGGCTCCGAAGAAAAGTTTGGGAGAGAAAAGGTATTAGACTGACTACCAAACAGAAGGTCTACAGAGCTATTGTGCTGACCTCATTGTTATATACTTGTGAAACATGGACAGTCTACCAGCGCCATGCCAGGAAACTGAATCGCTTCCATTTGAACTATCTTAGGAATATTCTGAGGATTACCTGGCATGATAAGGTACCAGACACTGAAGTCCTTGCTCAAGCTGAACTGCCAAGTATTCAAACCATGCTTCAGAGAGTGCATCTCCTATACGCTGGCTACGTTGTTTGAATGCAAAATATACACTTGCCAAAAAGAACTTGCATGGAGCAGGAGATCACATGGTGGACAGAAGAAACAATACAAGGACACTCTCAAGGTCTCTCTCAAGAACTTTGGATCTGACTGTGCAACATGAGAGACACTGGCACAGGACCAATCAGCATGGCATGCCCACATAAGAAAAGGTGCTGTGCTCTTTGAGCAAAGTAGAATTGAGACAGCACAAAGTAAATGCAAGATGCACAAATCTGGGATATCCACCTCAAATAATCACATGGACTCTCTGTGCCCAACCTGTGGTAGAGCATTCAAAGCTCATATTGGTCTGATCAGCCACTGTTGGACACACTGAAATTCCACTTTAAAATGGTGATTATCCTCTTTGAAGACAAAGGACAACAACCAATCAACAACCATATGCTAGGAACTCTTCTTAGCACTGGGGATACAATGTCTTTTAGACAGCCCCTATTCTTGAGAACATATTCAAATGTAGGAGATGGCATGAAAACAACTATATACAATCAAGCTACATACATGATAACAGAGGGAAGACACTAGCTTTAAGGGGGATTGGGAAAGGCTTCCTGTAGAAAGTGAGATATTAGCTGGGACTTAGAGGAAGCCAGGGAAGCCAGAAAGTAGGGATGAGGAGAAAGAAATGTCCAAGCATTCAAGACAGGAAAATGCCCAAACTCAGGGGATACAGTGTCTTGTTTGAAGAGAAGGCTATCTGGCTATCAGAGTACATAAGGATGGAGGAAATTAAATGTAAGAAAAGACTGGAAAAGTGTGTGTGTGGGTAAGTGGAGGATGGGGCAGGTAATGAAGACCTTTGAATGTCAAACAGAGGTTTTATGTTTGAGCTGGAGTTGATGATTTCACACTAATTTTGAATTGTTAAGAGCAATGAGTATTTCTCCTAACAAGGAAATCTCAACCCTAGGCTACTATAAGTATAGAGGACTATATAGTTCCCTAGGGGAGGTGAAGCCCACTAGAGAGAGAAAGAAAGCTGTCTGGACTATTTATGGGCTTGAGAGTAAGTCCTTTGTGCTTTTCATTTTTTTGTCAGTTTAAATAAAGTCTGTCCTATATTTATTATACCATTAGCCTGAGTGCACGGTAGTGAAATCCTTTACTTTTTTTGTTGAGACTTGGATATGAGAAAATTCTTATGTTCTCAAGGGAAATCCTGGGTGGGGGCAAAAGTCAAAGAGAGATTTTTGATGTTCCCAAGATGGAACCTGGAACTTTTGGCTTTGGGATACAGATTATATATCCATATTTATACAGTATGTCATTACAGAAATATGCAGCACAGGTTAGAACATTCACCTGATCTGAGAAGTCTTAAGGTTTCCCTAGTAATATATATATATATATACATATATATATATTATACACACACATGCATGCATACATACACACATTTATATGGGTGTAGTATACACACATATGTATATGTACATACATATATACATACACACTCATACTTTGAATGTAGGGCAAATAGAATTTCCTCTTGGATGTTAGGTTTTGGTAGAATGGCAGAAATGACTACCTTATCATATATAACTTAATTTACTAGAGAAAAATACCAGGTTTGTAATCAACATACCTGTCTTAGCATTGGGCTTTTAAAATGAGGTAACTGATTTGAATTTCTAAGGTCCCTTACAACTACAAAAATATGTAATTCTATGAGCTCTGCTTCCTTTCCTCTGCCTCCTACTTCACCAAACCTTCTTGGAAACAGAAAAGGCAACTGGCACTTGCTTCTGTGTAATGAAGGATATTAGCTTCTCATTCCTATTCAGATCTCTTCTCTCTAGTATCTTGCAGGTTTTTGTTCATGGACCTATCTTTGACTGTCATTACTCTGTTGATTCCAGAAAACGATCTATCAACTGCTCTTAGAATCAGTGTTGAGTATCATTCATGCTCTCATCAAAGCCTCTATCAAATGGCCTATGTTAAACTCTGTGGCAGGTACAAAAGTTATGGAAAACAGTTTTTGTCCTCATGAATATTCTTTAGCGAGTCTTTGTTGGAGAACTCTTGAATGAGAACGATTATTTGGGTGCCTGTGGCAACTCGTGAAATGTCGCCTGTCTTCACTGTTCTGTTTTTCAGTAGTTTTCTCTAGTCATCTTGATGTGTGTCTGACTGCTGGACCCAGATAGCTTCAGAGCAGGAAGTGAGGCTGATGACTTTGCACAGTACTCCCTTACTAAAATTGAATTCACTTGCATGTCAAGGCATCACCTCCATGATATCATGGTGCTCTTCGAGAACAAAGGACAAAGCACAACAGCTTTCTCCTCTGACATCAATGTTAGAAAATACAGTATTTTACCTCCTTGGGCCTCAGTGTCTCTATCAGCAAAATGAGTGGTTGAGAAAGGAAGAAGAAAATAATTTATATTGTGCCTACTTTGTCCCTGGCACTGTGCTAAGTGTCTTTTACAAAATATTATTTCATTAGGTCCTCACAACAACCTTATTATGGTGACACAGTTATTACTCCCATTTTACAGATGAGAAAACTGAGGTTAAGTGACTTGTCCAGGATCACAAAGCTAGCAAGTTTCTGTAGTTGGATTTGAACTTAGCTCTGCCTAACCTAGCTGCCTTGACTAGATTGGACTAGATGTCCTTTGAGGTCCATTCTTGCTCTAGATTTGACATCTATGCTTCTTTTGGATATATTCAGCAAGACAGGCAGAAAAACACTGCACTTAGCTCTTATCAAAAGTCAGATATATTCCCAACTCCAGTTTTGGTGTAGTTAATTTTCCATTTACATCCGATGAAGATGATTCAATGATTGCAAATGTGGTCTGTTTTCTTTTTTTGGTATCAATGTAATTTCTGTATGTGACTATGTGTATGTCAGATCCTGTTGGAGTTGAAAACAAATTAAAAAGTCCAGATATTGTTGTTTAATAATCAAACATTGCACATGAGGTAGAATTTTTTTTTTCTCCAAGTCTCAGTGGTATTTTTTTCACTCTGGACAACAAAACATAATTACACAACATCTCAAATAGCTTACATCATGCCCTTTATAAAAATTTGTCTTACCTTAGAGACATTTCTTGAGGGGTTAAGGGAAGAGGGACTTAATTACACATCCTTTTTTTAACCTACTTAATTAAAACTATTGGAGAAATATTTTTTTTTCATAACTTTCCACAAAAGGAACACATTTATGCAAACAAGGAAATCTGGCTTTACCTAACATTAGAAAATCAATGTTAGAAAGGCTCTGGAAACTAAAACCACATAATATATTCAGCAACTTAATTGGCTGATTTATGGATTTAAAGTATGTAAACTTGATGGAGACTCAGGTTTGAATGTTGGATTAAATTCCTATGCCCATCTGGAGGAATATAGTAGTGTTCTACATTGTGACTTCTATATGGGTCATTTTGATAAAATTGTAACTGAGACAGTACATGAACATCATACTCATCATTAGACTTCACATGGCAGAAAGTTTGAACTGTATATCTTTTGATGTATTTTGTATTTTACCTAAAGTTGACCTTGGCCAGCATATGACATTGTCATCCTAGAAGCTTTGGAATGCTGAGGCTCAGGGTTCCAGAGAAGCCTTGACAGTAATCATCATCACCATCATCACCATCACCATCATCATCACCACCATCATCATCCTCTAGCAATTCTATAGTAGTTTAAGGTTTGCAAAGCACTTCATATAGTTCTTCACAACAACATTGGAAGTGGGAGATATTATTATCCTGATTATATAGATGAGGAAACTGAGGGAGAAAGAGCTTAAATGACTCATATAGCTAGTCTGTGGTCAGATTTGAATTCAGGTCTTTGTGAATTCCAAATTCTCGTGCTCGTTCTATTGTGCCACCTGCCTTCAAATTAGGGTTTGTTTCCTCAAATGGCATGCATGGAAGGAGGATATAGGAACCTAATCTACAGTATATAAAAATCAAATCCGTGGGAAAGGGTTTTTATGGATTGAAAGTCTACTCCTTTTGCTCCTCATCCCCACCCACAGTGTTAATCATATCTCATGCCACATATTTCTCTGCCAGGAGAACTTCTTTACCTTTAAATAAAAAAGATGATCTTAAAATAAATAGCTTTATCTGCTGTAAAGAAGCTAAAGATACTTGGAAACAATATTTTTAAAATATTTATAAGGTCTATTTTAAAATCTGCTGCATTCAATAAATTGTATAAATAAATATCAGATCTACAAGACACCATCACGGCGCTCCAGAGCAGTATCTCCAATCACTCATTGACAAGCAGACAAGTTATGATTTCAAACACTGTCATCTGCCTCACAGCCGAAAAAATCCAAACTGAGAAACTTTTTCTTGTCTTGAAAAAGTAGGGTCTTAATTTTTATGTGGAATAAAGAGATAGCCTAAGACTAACCTGGAATGGAGGAGAGAGAAGAATTGAAAGGGAGGAAAGTCAAAACCAAAACACAATGGGATTCTTTTAAAGGAGTGTATCTCCAGGTCTCAGGAGTTGCAGATTTATGCTCAGTAAGGGTTAGACTAAATAAAAGCTAGCCAGATGCAGAGTGGTGTCCTGAATAGGACGCAGGAGTTGGAGTCACAAAATCCTGGGTTAAGTCCTACCTGAAATACTTATTAGCTCTGATACACAGGATAAGTTAATTTAATTTTTAGTCATTCAGTTTTCCTATCTGTAAAATGAGACACTTGAACTCAGTGGCCTTTTAGAACCTTTCTAGCTCCAAGTCTAGGATCTGAATCCTATAGGAGGTCTTCAACTATATTTATGGAATTTGGTTCTGCTGCCATTTTCTGTCATCAGATTATGGAGATAAATGTGTGAATACACAAAGACAGGAGGGTTTCACACACAATATCCACTCCATTTTGCCTCTCCTATGTGCCCAGGACTGTGCCAGGAACTGAAAAGGATGAAAGACAAGTGTAGTGGAATGATAACATTCAAGAAGAGAAACCCTCAAACTCTCAGATGCCCCTAGCATCTTGAGCATCTTGATATAGCAGATCTTACTTGAGGGAAAGTAGACCAGAGCACTCTCTCTAAGTGTAGGAGCTCATTTGGGAGTAATGGTTTTGAGACACACAAAGAATACTTCTGATGGTGCCTCCCCAAATAGAGAGGACAAAGAGACTGCTTCAGGAAGCATAGGGATTATGGAATAAAACCATCTTGTAATAGCTGTGGACATTCTTTAATTGGCTCCAGTCTATTGACCACATAGGTAGGAGATAACTTTGGGTCACAGTCTGGGATAGCTGAGATGAGGACTTATTCTGTTGTTATGTTTCATCTGGATGTGGACTTGGTGGGACCAATATTATGTAGGAACTGAACTAAATTTAAGACAATTCTCTTCAGAGACTGAGATGGTTCTGAGAGATATATGGTATAGGGGTAAGGATACCTCTGTGAGGTTGGTGGAAATTTTTTTTTCTCTTGTTATACCTTTGAAAAAAATATCCCTTTGAAAAAGTGAGTTGATGTGAATGAAACTGGGGAACTAGTCTGTCTCTGGCACCAAATAGTGGGGGGGGGGGGCTATGGCTAGTGGGGACTCTAACCAATAGCATTATAGAGGAGACCCTTCCCTAAACCCTCAGGGTCCCTATAGTAACCTGAAGGGCAGATATAGCAGATCTCATTCTGGAAGAGGAAGCCAGAACATAATCATAACACTTGCTAAAGACCCCAAGAGCCTGCAGCCCATATAAAGAACCAAGAAATATAAAAGCCAGGGCAAAGATGAATGGCAAAGATGGGGAATGATTTATAAGATTAGGAAGAATTGGAATGTTTAATAGGCACACTAGGCAAGAATTGAAGAACTTGTTGATCTTTTGAGTTCTGCTCTTAAAACCTGATTGTATGAAATCAGTTCCAAAAAGGTTGTTTAAATGAAAGAGCCTGACTGCATTTAGTATCTTGATTGACCCCTAATTGAGATAGTGAGGATGTCTACTTGATCCTGTGTAGAGAGATGTATATAAAGACCATGGTAAGATCTAAAGCCCTCAGTCGGTGGATATTTTGTATACTAGACCTTTGGGCACCTTTGGTGATCTGGAATCATCATTCTTACCTTATTTAATGACTGGTGGGTTAACCCTGGCTTTGGTTCTGAAACCAGCCCTTTAGAGGTTGCTTACACTATGACTTATCATGTTGGCACTTCCTTGTGAATTACTAGGTGGTTTAATTCCTATGGGCTTTGGAATTTACCCACCAATTAATGCACTCAAACAAAGAGATCGTGAGTAGATCTAAAGATAAGAAGGCAAGATGTGTAGCATTAAAACAACTTTCCCATTTTGATGTAAAAGTATAAGCAATATTTGAACACATCCAAATTATGATTTTTCCCCTTGCCTCACCAACCATTTGGTGAGATACAGACTGAGTCAAATATGTCATGACTATTTATATTATAGCCTAGTAATGATTTTATGAACTGTGTTTTATTTTTCTCTCCTTTTTCTCTTTCCCTTTCATTCACTTGCTTGCTTTCCTTTCTTTTCTCCTCCTCTCTAATTTGTTGTGAATTTTTAAGTTTAATATTCCAGCCTATAATTCTCATGCTATTTAGGGGCATATGTTATTTGTCCAATTTTTTCCCATTGAAAAATTGTACAATTTTCTCAAGTTTCTTTTCTTTAATGTTGTGATTTCATTCAATTTGTAATCAATGTAAATCTCTTACAAATGAGAACGTCATAGGATGTGATGGCATGGTTGCCTTCTGCACTGGTAAAAGCAGTATCAGAACTGAAGTCACAGAGCCGCCCAAGTAACAGTACAAAGCTCTTTTGTATTTTCTGAATCTTAAGTTTTCTTTTGAAGCTTCACAAGTCTTTGTAATATTTCCCATATTCAAACTAGGAAGGCAACAGAATGGTTTAAAGGACGTTTAGTTCATGACACATGAAGATTTTGATTTTGAAATGTAAAATAAATATAAAAACTGACTTATAAATAAAAGAATAGACTATTAAGCCTTATTTCTGGTAAAATAGAAATATTTTAAGTTATTTTGTAATATTGTTTAATATGATATAGTTTTTTAAAAAGGAAAATATTTTAAACTATAAGGGTTTTCCTCAATCCCCCCTCAAGTCCTAGCATCCAGTTATAGTCATACCAGTGGATTTTAACCAACCACTGAGGTTCCAGTATGTTCCAAGGTAGCCCATTTCATTTTGGGATTAATCTATTGTTAGGAAACCATTCCTTCCTTTTTAAATCTGCCTCTCTGATTCTGCCATCCATTACTCTTGCTGCTGTCCTACAGGAACAATTCATCTTCCCTATATTTATAGAGCACATTACCTTGCTTCCAAAAGCAGGATCCTCTTCCATTTCTTTCTCTTTTTTCTTGCTCCCTAAAATTTTTAATTAATAGTTGCATAATTGCTTAATATGTCCTGTTTCTGCCCTTTCTCATTTTTGTTTTGCTTCTTCCATCTTCTTGAAATCTCAGTGTAACACAGTGACTGGCACATAGGAAGCACATAATGTTTATTGATTGATGAGTGTGGTGGGAAGAACACTGGACCTAGAGTCACAGGACCTGGACTTACTTCCTGAATTGCCCATTTACTTACTAGCTGTTTGGTTGTGGATGGGTTAAGTGACTTATCCTTTCTGTGCCTCAATTCCCTCATTTGGAAAAAAAAATGGGACACAAATATTTGCATTATACAACTCACAGGACTGTGAGGCATCACTAGCATTGCATACATACATTGCCCCTTCTTTCCTTTTTTTTTCTTTTCTATCTACCTTTTTATCTATATATACCTATATCTGTCTATTGGTAAATATGTATGTATATATACACACATTAATGTTAGTAGATATATAGGGAGTATTGAGACACATAAAGATCAAAGCCTTTTGCAAAACTTAAAGAATTATATTATATTAGCAATGGCTATCAAGAACCAGAATTCCTGCCACCAGCTTCTTCCCCTCTATGTAGTGGGTAGTTTTAAATTTGGAGTCAATGAACCTGGATTCAAATCTCAGCTACCTGGGTTACTACCTGTGTGACATTTTGCAATTCACTCTCCCTCTTTGGTGGGGCAGGTAAGTGCCACAGTACATAGAGCTCTGGGCTTGGAGTGAGGAAGAACTTAATTCAAATCCAGCCTCAGATACTTACCAGCTGTGTGACCCTGGACAAGCCACGTAACACTACTTGACTTAGTTTCCTCATCTGCAAAATGAATTGCAGAAGGAAAGGGAAAACCACTCCAGTATCTTTTCTAGGTCAACCTCAAATGGGGTCATGAAGAGTCAGACATGACTGAAATGGCTAAAAAACAATAACAATTCCTTCTTTGGGTTTTGTTTTCTTATCTATAAAATAAAGGAATTGTTCTCCAATGTCTTTTCCAACTCTGTGATTGTCTAATAAAATGTATTTATTATTTTCAAGATCATCTTCCCTAAGTGTGAGTATTTGATCCAGATTATCTCCCCACTCAGATGACTGCAATATCTTATTATGATTCATCTTTTCTAACTAAAGTTCCTGCTAATGGGCTTTCATGCTCTTTATCAGCCAATGATACTCTCAAAGCCAAGGCTGACACTGTCCTAATCATAGATGTATTTTGTAGGTCTGTTTTGGAGAGAGACTGAAACAATTTGTTTAATTTAATTTAACAATTTACTTTTAGTGCTTACAATCTGAAAATTCAAAATGATATCTCCTGTCTCTGTTCTCATGGGTGGTTTTTCCCTCACTGTTCTCAATTTCATTCTCCACTTAGAACTGTAGGGAGAAATAATGTGACAGCTTCATTGGACCCAGGAACTTACAGATATTGACCTTAGCTCAAAGTGTGCCCACCACTGTTGAGGGTGGGAGGAGGAGGAAAGATAAAGAATGTAAAATTCAACAGAATCCTAACAGAGAGAGAAGAACTACATGTGCTCAAAATCTTGGGTTGGAGGGAAGAGGTAGGTGTGGGTTGAGGCCCATTTAGATTTCTGAAATGAAATATACAACTTCTGAAACAAATCAAAAGCTCAAAAAACATCCAGTGTCATGATAAGCATTATGGAAAATAGAGACAGGTTTGTAATTATAATGGGTACAGTTACCATCAAGGGTTAAAGTGTGTTTTAGTAGTCCACTAGCAATTGAGCTACCAGCTCTCCCCCTACCCTTCTAATTTGAGTGTTTTACAACCTACACATAAATATTTTTTAAAGACCTTAAACTGGTCCTTTAAGGTGAGAGTGAAGGACCTAATTTTCTCTCTGCCTTAAAAAGTGGCCCAGCAGTTTGAAAGTAGCAGAGTACTCCAGGTTCCAAGAAGATGTATTTTGTCCAAAAGGGAATGTGATCACCATAACATTGATTCTTCCTGATAAGCTTCTCCATCAGAAATTTGAGTTTACTGAGAATGTTGGTTAATGTAAAGGGCTGCAAAAGTGCTTTGAATCTCCTCTGACTCACTTCTGAAGGTTTTATTTTGAACAAAAAAGGCTAATATTGAATTAAGAGAAAGCACTTTGGAAATTAGTATTCACCAAGAATAAAACACCTTCTGGCTATGGGCTGCCACCTAGATTCAAAAGCAAATATCCAGCTGACAGCAGGTAGACTCATTTCTGTATGATCTTGCAAGTGATTCAATGAGAGTTGTGGGTTTTTAAGAAGTCATAGTAATGTAACTTAAAAACAAAGTTTCTAAAAAACAATTTATTGCATAAGACCTAGGAGATGAAAAGAATGTAACTATTATTCTTGGTTTGTTTTGAGGTTATTTACTTAGGACTAAGCACCTCATTTTTCTTGTATACAAAAAGTAATTATGCAGTCAAAAGAATTATAGCTCATATACTTCAAAACATATGAAAAATGTAAAACTTTATTACACACATTAATTTCTAACAAAGGACATCTCCAGCATCAGTGTAACTGGGATAAGCCAGATAACTGATGTATATATGCGGATGTTTCTCCCAAATGGGTTTTATAAAGGCAAACAAACAAATAAACAATTTCTTCTGTTATGTCTCTATTTTATAAATTTTCACTTCCTGGTAGAGGCAATAGTTTTTGAAATTTTTTTTCTATGTTAATATATTCTCCTCAAGTAGCCTTCTCAGTCACCCACCAATTTCTCATTTTATTTTTCCTAGCTCCTTGGGTGGAATCCATTTCTCTCAGTAGTAGACCAGAGGTAGAGAAACACATGGGCTACATACATATTATAGTCTTGGGGTTGCTAATTTTGTTCCTGCTCATTTCGACCTTCAGGTTAGAATGTACCAGGTGTCCTTGGCCGTACTTGTTTTGTCCTATTACTGCTTCATTTGTTCTTCCTGTTTATTATTGAGGGGCAGCCTCCTTGGTAACCACACCTGGACTTCTGTCACCATATGGGGTATTTAGGTTGAGTTTTAATTGCCTCAAGAGTCCCCAAATGACCTAACCTATCTATTACTGGTGGGATGTTGTGAAAATGTGAGAAAATGAAATGAAAAATGAGAAATGCTACAGATGTTTCAGAGCACAGTGAAAAGAGCACTAGTCAGTCCTGGAATCTGGGAGACCAGGTTCTTTAAAAAAATTATCCTGAATTTAAACATCAAATAAGATGAACATTTTCACACACTACATAGAACATAAAAAAAGAACTTGCATATGGAATGACACATCTGTCACGTATGGATTTCATTTTCTTTTAAGTGCAGAATAAATTTGACATGCATTTTCAAAGCTGTCCTGTTAGTCTGTTTTTCTTTCCTTACTTCTGTTCTCAGGAAGTCTTGAATTCTAATTCAGCTTCTGACATTCTCTAAAAGTGAGATTGTGATCATGTCATAGGTTCTCAGTCTCATTTCTTTCATCTGTAAAATGAGGATAATAGTAATTATATTGCCTAACTCTTAAGAGTATTGTCAAGTTTGGATTAAATAATGTTTATAAAATACTTTTCAAACATGAAAGGCTCATATAAATATGAGTTTTTATTCTTAAATTTTCTATGTCATCTTATAGAAATCATTTATCATTGTACTAATTGTTTTGCTACAGACAAAATAATATTATTTTAAAAAAATGTTCCGTGGTCCCAGGCAGTGTCATTCTAGTTCTGCAATGATAATGGCAGAGAATTGGGAAAGGGAAGGAGAAAGCGTAGAGTCATAGAGCTTTAAGATCATCAAACAACTTTAATTTAGCTTCTGGTACCCTAAATATCATAGATTTGTCCAATGACCCAGGGGAAGACATATTAATAGAGCTGCTGAATCATGTTGAGCTTTACATTCAGGCTACATATAAAATCAGAATTAAAAACAAAGCATTGCAGCTAAATGAAGGGATGGCTCATAGACTTCTTAGAGAAGCAAAGGAAGGAAATGACAGAGAATATCTTACCATATACCCCAAAAGCCACAAGAATTATCATTTCATCATCATGCATTTTTGTGCTAATGATAAGTATTTACAAAAAGAACACCATGAAAATAATTACAGTTTACATACCACACTAGTTGCAGAGGATGAATAGGTAGAGAAAATCTATGAAGAAAAGCTCTTCCAAACCAAATTAGCATACATTCTGAAACTTGGTGACTTCAATCCAAAAGTGGGGGGAAAAAGTGAGGACAGAGAGAAATATGTCAGAAAGTATATGTCAGGAGAAAGAAACGAGAGAGTCCAAAGTCTTATTGCTTATACAGAATCTCATGCTTCTATATTAGGAGATCTTCTGTTCCAAAAAAGAATTGGTAGGTGCTCAATATAACTAACACCAAATAATATCACAAAGAAGGAAATTGACTATTTGTTAACAGACTGGAAAAGGTTCATCATGGAAGGAGGAGTTAGTTCTAAATTTGCTGTCTGTGCACAGTCAGAGTATTCAATCAAAATTTGTAATAAACAATAAGAAAGAACGATGAGAAAAAAAGACATGACTAGCAATTAAGTAACTATAAAGCTGAATTATTTAAACAGGTTACTGAAGTTTAATAGAGATAGTTTTGGTAGAGTGGATGAAGAGCGTTAAAGTTAGGAGGATCTCATTTAACTTTTGATCTCTGATACGTATTGACTGTGTGACTCTGGATAAGTCATTTGATCTCCCATTGTTTTAGGTAACTCTCTAAGGCTATAAGCTGCAGAGAAGGCACCCAATTGCATTGTTAGATAGTTTTCTCATCTAAAAGTTTTCTATACCAATGAAATCTTAGGTTTATTTCTTATCTTTATGCCATTGAAAATTAAATAGGGAAATGGACAACAGAAATAACATTGACACAGACAATAATTTCACCCAGAAGTTAAACCAGTGTCAGTTAGCTGATTAAAAAAAAGAGATCAAAAGAGTCCAGAGAGTGCTTTTATCATTATTCAACTTGTCAAATTGGGAGAGATCAGTGCCAAAGGCAAGATTGAGTTAGGATATAAAGTTATCTGTAAAATCTAACAAAGAAGTATGATGGATGCTTATGAACAGTATCTTCTCATAAAATAAACACTGGAGAACATAAACAGTCTAAAATGTCTGGCAAGATATCCAACTAAACAAAGTCATCTCAAGGATATTCAAAAATGGAAATGAAAGCACAGAAGAAAAGTGCAAAGATGTGAAAACTATTACAAGTTATCTCCCTCAAAGATAGTGGAAATCCTATATTTCAATCCCAATGTCACAGGCTCTGAAGTTCTTTACAAGGAAAGAACTAGTAGCTCTAAAGAGAGCAAAGATGGAAAAAGCTGCAATATTAGATCAAATACATACAGTTGAGATTTATGTTGGAAATGGTACAACTATGGGGTCTGATTTACAAGTTATTAAAAAGAGGGAAAGATACAAAAGGTGAACAAAAAACTCAAACCTTATTGTTGTTCAACAAAAATGCCAAAGAGACTATTAACAACTCCTAACTATGATGCTTTTTGTTACTCAGTTGTGTCCAGTGCTTTGTCATCCCATTTGGGGTTTTCTTGGCAGAGATACTTGAGGGGTTTGCCATTTTCCTCTCCAGTTCATTTTACAGATGGAGAAATTGAGGCAAACAGTGACTTGTCCAGGGTAACATACATATAAGTATCTGGACCCAGAACTGATCTCAGGATGAATCTGTCTAATTCCTAGGGCAGGATTTCATCTACTACACCATCTTGCTGGCAGTGTATTTCTCATGCCTTCATTCCCATTCATACAAAATCTTTATGAGGATCTTTTGTATAAAAATTGAGGGCATCCTCCTTAGGATATTAGTAAAGTACAAGCAGTGATGTTAAATAATGGGTCAGAGCTGAAAATTGACTGAACTATGTAGAGAACATAAGATATTATTTTGTTTATTGTTTATTATGCAAAGTATTCAACTTGCTAAAACACAGCATTGATAGATTCTTTTACACAATCTCTCCCATTCATAAATAACAAGTCATTTAAGATCCTTTGGAAAATATAATAGCAGAAATAACATTGTTCAATAATCCACAGATAACAAAAACTAGGTGGGGCAAAAATATTCAATTATGCTAAACAAAAAGTATTTGCCACTACGATAGAGGAGATTCAGTAAAGAGTGTAGGTTAAGGAGGAATTTTCTGTGGGATGTTTAACCTGGCACATATTAAGGGCTTGAATAAATGTTTGTTGATTGACTGATAGTGAGGTCTTTTAAGATACTTCTGTTTATAGATTAAATTGTTTTGTTTTGAGTCCAGCCCTTAACAATTGCAGAATTTCCTGGAACAGTTCTATAATTATTCAAAGAAGTACAGCTAGTCTACCTGCACAGGAAAGATAAAGTACACAAAGAATTCAGATTGTCCATATTTCAATATGCATCTCAACAGACACCCAGTAGAGCTTATTCAACAACATATGTGGATATGACAGACAATACAGAGAATGAATTGAACCCAGCATTTGTTATCTAAAGCACCACTATCTCCAAAGAGCTAAAGATGAGCATTGCACAGAGATCAAAGGGAATGTGCATAGTAGGAGTGAGCAGGTTGTAACATGATTTACAAGAAACTCCTGAGATGTATAGGAGTCAAGGGTGTCATAAAAGAATTGTATCGCAAAAAGGGAGGTTGGTCATATGGCAAGAGTGATGATGGGTGAATGGTCAAGGCATTCTATTCTTATCTTCTTTTTTTGTGAGGGGGACGTAGGAGGAGAGGAAAGTTTCTAGCACATTGGATGGATCCCTTGATGAGAACCTTTGGGGCAACATGGCCATGAGTTACTCAGAATTGCTAGGTATAGGTGCATTGTGATCTTTTATTACTGAAGGAACTCCTGAATCAATGAAATTACATATCGATTGATGTAATTGAACTATAAGACCAGACCAGGAATACATACACTACACATTTAGTATTAATATACTTCATATACTATTAACTCCAGTGCCATTGTCTAACTAATGCCTCCTCCAAGTGAGACATTTTCTCCTTTGTGTTTTGAACAAAGAGTCCCCCCAGATCTGTGACTCCTTCCTTCTTTACTTCCTAGCTTCTTTCAAAGCACAACTCATATCACTTTCTGCATGAGATCTTTTTGTAATCTCTCCAATTTTTAGAATATTCTCCCTTTTGAAATTAATTCGTGTTACCTTGCATATACTTGTATTTACTCACTGAAGCCCAAGCTTCATTGAGTTAGTAGACTGAAAGTTCCTTGAGAGTAAGGATTGTTTCTTTTTGTTTATATTCCTATTGTTAGCACAGCTTAAGGTTAATAAATATTAGGTGAATTAATATAATTTCATCAGTCAATTTAACGGTGTTAGACTTACAAAGCCAAATGAAGCCAGTGACCACAGGAGGGTTAAGCTTGCCATCTTTAATTACAAGGGCTCTCAGCTGTGTTTGAGTTTCCTTCTTTTATAAATCGCAGGCAATTAGTTTTCATGAAAGAAGGTGAGGATGTTGTCAGTGACACATCCTGGGAAGACAGATGTCAAAGGGGAAAATATTTTCATAACCATAAATAATGTAAGCTCTTTAATACAAATTCTCTCTTGCTCTCTCTCTCCCTCTCACTTTCTCTTTACCTTTCTCACTTTTTCCCTTCATCCCCCTCTCTCTGTCTCTCTCTGTCTCTGTCTCTGTGTCTCTGTCCCTCTCTTTCATACAGGTATACACACACACACACACACACACACACCACACAATGGAAATGATTAAATTCAATCAAACTCCAAAATATAATGTGACATAAGATAACATCAACAGTTTAATTCCATCAATAATTTCTATCAAAGCAATAATGAAAGTTAATCAAACTGGTTGTTTTGAAGGAATTTAGATAAATTTAGCAAATATACTAAGAATCTCTGATTTCTGTGGTGTGGGAACTTCTAGTACAGGAACTCCATCTACTAAAGGCAGATCACAAACTGTCTATGATTTATAACTAAATCCAGGGTACTTGACTGGGTATAAAAAGGTTAAATGATTTGTTCAAAGTGACAGTTAATAAGTGCGAACAGGCTCATCTTCAAGTCAGGTCTTTCTGACTCTAAGCCCAAGGCATTATATCCACTATACCCTTGCTGCTGCAATTTTTATAAAAAAGATGCTTATTGTAAAATGTAATGGCATTTGTCCTCAACCTGGTTTCTATGTGTAAACTAAACCCAACTGAGATTTTCTGATCCTTGGAAAAGACACTAAGTTTCAACTCAAGGAAGGAGGTCTTTGAGTCTACCATGAATATAGTACTAAGGTTTTTCTAATGAGACTTTCAAAGTCAAGACATTGAGTGTCAAGGAAATTCACTGGCTCTATGAGTTATTTCTAAGTGACTTTTATGTGCCAGGTACTGTTCTAGGTGCCATACAAATATGTGTATGAATAATAAAGGACTCCCTTGAATTGAACTTACATTCTAATGGGGAAAACATCAAAATACATATGAAAATGCATACAGCATAAATATAAAGGGAATATGTACGAATACATACAAAGTAGGGAAGTACTTTGTAATAAAAATACAAAGAAGTGAAATAGTTTGGAAGGTAAGGGAATTAGCAGGTGGGGGGTCAGGAAACAATTTGTGTAGAAAATGGTGACTGAGCTGCCTCTTAAAGGAAGAGAGGGAACCTCTGAAGTTAGTTAGGAGGCAGTGCATTCCAGGCAAGAAGGATGATCAGAGTAAAGGTGCGGAGATGGGAGATCAGTCCAACAAACATTTATAAATCACTTAGTATAAACCAGTCTCTAGCCTCTGCCACACTGGGGTATCCTAGTATTTATTCCTCCCTGTGGATGTTTCTCAGGACCTAACTCTGTCCTAGTCACTACGAGGGTTCCTAAGAAATATTTGTTTGATTGCATATATTAAAGATGTCAGATATTTTGATGATGCTGTACTTTATCTATTTAAAAAAAAGAAAGAGTCCTGCTGAAATCCCAATCAAGATCCCATTCAAATGACTCATTGAAACAAGGCAGAAACCCTGGAATCTTTATTTATTTATTTTGTTTTTGGTCACACAAACTCAGGATGACTCTCTTCCAAAGTGTGGAGGTCTTAAAATTGTATCAGTTGAAGAAACATCTACATGAGTGAAATACTAATAATAAAAACAATAAGAATAATGATTATGATAATGCAATGATAGCAATGATAAAACTTTGTAGTTATTGAATGACTTTCCTTGACTTTCTCTACAATACCCCACCTTAATCTCTTCCCCTACCTTTCCCACTTTTCAACTTCCTTTTATGTATTATCTTCCTTCATTGGAATGGAAGCTCGTTAAGGACAGGGACTATTTTTCTTTCTGTTTGTATTTGTGTCCCCAGTACTTAGCACAGTACAGTCATGTGGTAAGCATTCAACAAATACTTGATGACTTGACAGGTACTACTTCTTTTCATCCTTGAGACAACCTTGGGAAATAGGTATTACAAGAATTGACTAAATTTCCAGAGAATCAAACAACTCAGAAAGATAAAAAAAGAAAAAAAAGTCCCCCCAAAAACTTGTTTGTGGTTACTTAATACCTTTTGAAACATTAAAGTACTGGTACCCCAAAATATAATCCTAAAAATGACAATTGATTGCAAATGAATAGTATGGAGTTATCTGTGATGTCATCAATGCCAGAACAAATAACAGTCTACCTATACTTACCCATTCTGTGCTATACTCTTCTATATGATCCTAAAATATACCACAGGGTGAGCATCCAGTCCTCAGGGGCTTTCCTCTACTTATCTGAACCCTGATTTATGAAGCCCTGATAGATATGAAAATCTGAACTCTGTTGTGAATGCCTGCCCCATGGCCTTCTTTCTTTTTAAAGGATTTCCAGCATTTATCTTTAAAGGACATGGTTTTTCTTTTACTATAGGGTGTTCCTTAAAACTGCACAAAGGCTTTTGGTATACTCCATATTTATTATAGATCATAATTATTTGAGGGTAAGAGGGGCAGAGGAACTTAATGAATTTAAAGGTCATTGCCCTTGGAAGATTTGTCAGCAATGATGATCTTGTACATCTAAAAATATATAGTAATGTGGTAGAAGATCAAGCTGCAACTGACAAGAATTGGCTTTATTGACACCTCCTAAGAACATAGACATTGAACCCAGTCAGCAACACTGGTATAGTCTGTGCCAGCAGTCACTCACTTATGTGGCTATCCTTTCTAGTTATTCTTGGGGAAGTGTGTGACAAGAAAATATAGAATATTAAACCATGAAATGATGCATGCTCACAAATTCCCCCCAGAATATGAGATATTTCACAACAGACCTATTGTCATTACCTAGGTTATCATGATTGTTATGTATGGAATATTTCTTCAGAGGTAGACAAACTGTTTCATTTACCTACACAAGAGAAAACTGGAATAGATTCAAGGGAGAGGACAGGATGAATTGTTGAAATGGATTTTGAGATTGCTTTGACTATTCCAATTTGGGAAATAAGCAAAGCAACCAGTGTCAGTTCTCCCCAGCATCTGAAGATGTCATTCATTTGAAATTAAAATGGATAATAAAACTTGCCTTCTAGATGTGGGAGGGGGTGTGGTATTCACTTGCAACAAGATGATTGAGAACTGAGACACATGCTGCTTCCTGTAACTTCATGGGCTAATACCCATCTCCTAGACTGGTTGTCAGGGAAGTGTGCTGGGAACTTTAAAGTCCTATATGACCTTGAACAATATTTAGTCTTAAATTTAGGAATAGCTAGTGTAGATTTTCACAGTTTGTTCTTTTTTGCTATGTAAGAGCTGGAGAAATGCTGTAGGGGGGGGAGGTGTATGAGAATAATGATCTTTTTTAAAAGGCTTCAACTGAGCTGAAGGTTTGGCATAGGCAAAGTTTATAGGTAAAGCCCAAGGAAAATATCTGAATATACTGTGTTGGAAATGACCTGGAGAGTATAATGCGATATTTTAAGCTATCATGGTCCTGTTATTTTTCTTTAAATGAATTATCATTTCTTACTACCTCATATCATATAATATCATATCAGATCACATGATCTTACATATATCATATCATACCACATATTATCTGTAGCATCACATCATGGCTTGCAGTCATGCCATGCCAAAAAAACATTCTTTGATGACATTTTATGAACTATCTCCTTTGTAAATGTGTCATTTTAATACCTAGGTTCTATCCTCTTCACATTCACTATGCATGTTGGGTGATCTTGCAGTTGCTAGTGCAACCACCTCCCTCCAAAATAATCAGGATATTTAGTTTGTATATATTCTTGGTGAATCACTTCTTGAATTGGTTGTGTTCCTCCACTTGTGATCAGGGACCGTGTCTCACTATGCTATGTTCCGTTCCGTTATGTTGTGACGTGTCAGGCAAGGTCAGATCATGTTGTGTCATATCACACAATATATTAGCACAGTGGATAAGAGCATTAGGGTTGGAGTGAGGAAGATCTGTGTTCAAATTTAGCCTTAGACACTTAATAGCTGTGTGACCCTGAGCAAGTCATTTAACCAATATCTGACTCAGTTTCCTCATCTGTGAAATGGGAATAGCATCTACCTCCCAGGGTTGTTGTGAGAATCAAATGAGATAATACTTGTAAAGTATTAAGCACTATGCCTTGCCACAGGGTGAGCACACCCTGAATATTAGCTGTCATTATCATCATTTATTATGTCTTAGTTAAAAAGAGTATGCAATTTTCTAATGGATTACCCACGGGATCTATGCTTGGCCCAAGACTATTTTTTTCAATGACTTGGAGAAAGGTACAGATAAAACATCCTTGTCAAACTTGAAGATAAAAGAAAGCTATACTGCAAGAGTCAGGATCCAGAAAAATCTCAAATTGTATATTGGTCCCAAATTCGGTTGAGTCAAAATGAATAGGAATACATGGGAAGTCAAAGACTTGGGTTCACAAAATCGACTTCAGAAGCACATGATGGTTACAGAGCAATCTGTCTCCCAACAGAGGGCTGTGTTTCACATCCATGGTCTTGGACATTGTTATACTGGTGGCATTTTTAAAAATAGAGAACAGCTTTCCATCATTTCCACTATGGGTGTGTCCAAGTGTTTAACTCAATAAAGCAGTGGATCTAGATTCAGGAAGACATGAGTTCAAATCTGTCTCAGACGTTGATTATCTCTGTGACCCTAGGCAAGTCACTTAATTTTTCTCAGCTTCAGTTGCCTCATCTTTCAAATGGGGATAATAATAGCACCTTCCTCAAAGGTGCTCAAATAGCACCTTCATTTGTTGTGAAGAACAAATGAAATACTATTTGCCAAGCACTCGGATGATCTTAACTCGATGTTTACAGAGTATTTCAGCTTATTCACCAATATCAGTTACAGAGGATGAAAGAGATAAATTCTACATGGAACTTACTCACTAAAACCCTTCAAATTAAATCCACATTCGCTCTTATACTTCCTGATTTCAATGCAAAGAAAGGCATAGGGAAGGCAGAGAAAAAAATGAGAAAATGTGTTTCAAAAGTTAGGCATTAAAGAAGTCAAAGACTTCTCAAATACAAAGAAACCTCATCAATCAATCAGTAAACAAGCATTTATCATCTCTGTTATTTTCAAAGTACTGTGGGCTAGGGGCTATGAGTACAAATACCAGAGTGAGACACAGTCCCTGACCACAAGGAGCTGCTTTTAACTAGGTGAATATAACTAGTTCAAGGAGGGGTTCATGCAGGATATATACAAAATAAGTATTCTTATTACTGGGGGAGGTCACCACCACCTGTAGGATCACCCAAAGGGCATGGTGAGTATGGAGCAGGATGGATCACAAGGGTTGCAGAAGAGGCACTGCATAAGCATGTCAACAAAGAAATGTATAATTGAAAAAAAGGTAGTGCAGTGGATAGAGCAGGAGTCAGGAGGACCTGAGTTCAAATCTCACCTCAGACACTTGACACTCACTAGCTGAGTGACCTTGGGCAAGTCACTTAACCCCAATTACTTCATCCTGCGTCATCTCCAGTCATCCTGATGGATATCTGGTCACTGGATTCAGATGGCTCTGGAGGAAAAGTGAGGCTGGTGACCTGCATAGCCCTGCCTCACTTAAAGCAAAGTCAAGTGCAAGTCATGTCATTATTTCTCTGATGGCATGGTCTTCTTCGACAAGGAAGGATGAACACACACACAAGTGGTTGGGGTGGAAGCCACAAAATGTTTTGATAAGGCACTTACAGTTTAGTCCATATCAATACAGAGTATATAAATCAAATTCTGTTTAGGGATTAGAGAACCATTGGTATATGGAAATTGAAAGGTCATTATACAAACCATTCTTAACATATGGCTGATTACCATTAATGATATGGAACTTTCATTTATATCTGCAGTGTCCTTTTCTCCCAATAACTCTGTGAGGCAGAGAGTGGAAATATTATCACCTCCATTTCACAAATAAGGATATAGACCCTCAGAGAAATTAAGTCACTTGCTCATGTTCACACAGCTAGGTGATGCAGTGGATAGAGGGCTAGCACTGGTTTCAGGAAGACTCATCTTCATGAGTTCAAATCTAGTCTCATACAATTAACTACTAGTTGTGTGACCCTGGGCAAGTCACTTAACCCTATTTGCTTCAGGTCCTCATCTGTAAAATGAGTTGCAGAAGGAAATAGCTAATTACTCCAATATCTTTGCGAAGAAAACCCCAAATGGGGTTTTGAAAAGTTAGACATGACTGAAGAACTTCACTGAACGATAACACCATATGTAGCTAGTAAATAGCAAAGCTGTTATTTGAACCTGTGCTTCACCTCCCTCTCTTTAGATCTAAGGCTTTCCCCAGTGCACCATGCTGATTTACCCTTTGATTCAATAGGTTTGGTTTAGAACCTATCATGCTGGGTTCTGTAGGAGATGGGACAAGATTGCTGACTCCAAGGAGTTGACAACCTAGTTGGACGTAAGATCTTTAAAGGGTGATAAAGAAATTAGTCTCTATAAAAGAGACCACTTGGCTCTGATCCTTTTCAAAACTATCTTTTTGCCTCAAAAATGAGAAGGAAATAAACAAACAACCAAAGAAGCAACTGAATAAATCAAAAAGCTGTATTCTGCAGAGGGCTTGGAGATAAAGGTTGAAAGTGAGTCACCTAGATGTATCCCACTATCCCCTGAATGGTAGATACTTTTGAGCCCCTGGGAACAAAAGGGGATGAAATCCCATTTAAGGCAAATCCAAGGAGAAAGGTAAAGTTACTTTAGTAAGCAGAAAAGTGGTAGGAAATTATAAAGAAGCCTATCCCATGGGAACCCACTCATGGACAAATTGCTAATATTAGCCTTATTGCTTAGAGGTAGAATTCTGTGTTTTATTTTTGGAGTCTAAAAGACTGAAGCTTTTTCAGCCCTGATTCTGGCCTGCTGCAAGGACAGAGTCAAATGACAAAAGGAAAAGAGAATGTCTCAGATTTTACCTAGACCTCAAGATTTTTGCAAGCCTAAGTTTTCTCAGGGAAACTTTTCCCATGATAAAGAAGGAAGATAAAAGACAAGGCTGTTGAATTGGAGTCTATAGACTCAGTCCTAGAAATTGCATAACTTTCATTTACAGCTTAGCCCTTATCTGGCATGAAAGTATATTTAGACCACCCAAACTATAAGTTTGACCCAGTTGTATCATCACTAGGCTTATTGCCCCCAAAAAATCAAGGAAAGAAAATCAAAGGAAAAGGATCTCTACGTCATATCTATAGCTATATCAGCTGTTTTTGTGGTAACCAAAAATTGCAAACCAAGTAGGGAATGTCCTTCTGTTGGAGAATGGCTAAATAAATTGTAGCATAAGACTATAAGGGAATATTATTCTATCATAAGAAATGATGAAATGGACAATTTCAAAGGAAACAGAGATGACTTCTATAGATGGGTGTGCAGCAAAGTGAGCAGAAATAGAAAAATTTATACAAAGGTAACATTACGGAGAAAAACAAGTTTGAAAGACTTTACAACACTGATAGATACAATGATAAACCTTAAGTCCAAAAAGTTGATAAAACCTGACACCTCTCAGCAGAGAAGTATGAATTTAAAATTCACAAAGAACATACATTTTTGGACATGACTAATGTGTGGATTTGTTTCATAGAGCATGTATGTATTAAGAGCTTTTTAAAAAAAAATTCTTTCCCTACCGAGGAGTGGGAGTGAGGTTAATGACTCAGAGTAATGTAAAATACTTATTATTTGAAAACCACCACCACAACAATAGACTATTAAAGAAAAAAAGCAAAATAGGACAGGAGGGGAGGATGACTCTGTAAGCAAAACAACATGTGTAGATTTTTATATGTTCTCTAGAACAAATAAGATTCAAAAAAGTTCTCCAAGTTCTAGTCTCCTCCTCAGGAAAATATGCCCATATTAATGGAAATTTGTATTGACTGGGCAAAAATGGGATGCTTTTCTAAAACAAAGATAGCCAAAGAGCCCGAGGAAAGGAAGAATTACAGGTCAGTTTCCTCCAGGATTAAGTGCTATATGGACCATATGGATGAGCCCAGAGCAAAGGAAACCTTTGGGGTTTTCTGCCTCATATCAAAGTGACAAGTCCTTTCAGCACTGAATCCCCACACAGCTGGAAGGAGCCAGGAAGTTTTCATATCCAAAGGGCCCAAGAGCTGAATCGTCATATTCCTAGATCCCTACTGGCCAATTCAACTTCTACCTAGTCTAGCTTTTGAGCTGTATCATCCAGTCTAACCATCTCTTCTTACAAATGAAAAAACTGAGGCCTAGGGAGGTTAAGTAATTTGTCTGAGGTCAGTATAGGCAGGATTCAAAACCAGACTTCTGCCTCCCAATCCATTGGTAATGACAACTTCATTGCAATTGTCTCCAAAATTATTTATATCAAAAGTCTTTGCTCTGGTCATAAGTGGTTAACTTGGTTAAAGATGGATGTGTCCAGGAATTCACATCATCTCAGTGAAAAAGGAAGCCATTTGTCAGTAGTGTGAAGAAATTCAGAAATTCCTCCAGCCGGGGTAAACTTCAAGAGAACACTTCACTTGCTGTATTGAATCCATTAAAATTACAACGGATTCTCCCCATACAATAAATAGCCTTCACAGAAGAAATTTCTATTTCAGCTCTCATGGTCTTGCCTCAGAGATGTGGTTTCTCAAAAACTGTCCTTCCTATTGTCTAGTTTCCCCCATTCACAAATCTCAGTTCAAAAATTTCTCAATTCATATTGATGTTTTCGAGCGCTCAGTAAACGCATTACTCAGGCAGAGTTCTTTGAAGAATTGTGGAGTGACAGTGTGTGTGTGTGTATGTGTGTGTATGTGTGTGTGTGAAAATGTTTCCTTAGCATTTAAGAAAACAGTTAATAATTCATACTGATGGGAGGTAGTACAAGTAGGGCACTCTCCCAATTTGCATTAAAAGTTCTATGAATGTTTGGGAGCAGTTTTTTTCTTCTTCATGGATCAGATTTAACATTCTTATTCCATCTAACAAAGGAACTCAGATGCATTTAGTTTACAAAAACAAAAATTCCTCTTTCAATCTCACCAATTCTCAAATTTGAATTACGTGGCTTCTCTCATGTTGTGTCATAACCTTAATTTTATTTCCCCATAGGAGGGGAGTTGAATTCAATTCTTACAATTTTCATGCTCTGCCACCAGAGAACAGCTGTCCAGTTGTCAAAGCTCAAAGGGTTAAAAAGTGAGCATGAGGTGTGGACTAAGGTCTAAAACTGTGCTATCATATACACTAAACGGATAAAAGTAGAGAAGGCTTATGAATTTGGAGTCCATCAACCTTTTAAAATATATTTTTGGTAACTGCATGTCAATGCAATTGATTTTCTTTGCATTACTTCATTTTTATTTTATGTATTTGAAAATATTATTCTGAGGGGTCCATAGATTTCAGTGGACTGATGAAGAAAGGGAAGTCCATGACTCCAAAATGATTGAAAAACTTTCTTTTTGTCTTTTATTGGTCAAGTTTCTGCTAATGCTAGATTACATTCCATCTAATTATATGACTACAAAGACAGTGTTCTTAGTAAAGGAAGAAGGGGAAATGTTTCTAGGAGTGAGAATTTGCGCGTTCAAGGCCTTAATCAGCTGTTCTTTGGGGCTCAGATTCTATCCAGTTAATGTTGGAGTTTGGTGACAGATATCCAGTTCCAGGAGATTCCCCATCTCTGTACTTAGAGGTAGGCTGACCAAGGCAATGTGTTGATTCAGCCCACGATCCTGAACATTTGTAAAATGCCTTTTAATGAAAGAGGAGTGTCCTGAGTAACACGCTAAATCCCGCCTGTAATCCGCACCCCAAGGAGGAGACAAAGGAGCTCTCCCTTCCCCTAATATAGCTGCAATAAAGATAGGATGACGGCCCCTGATGTAAACATAAAATAATTGTACACTGAGGCTTATGCAAAAAGCCTTTGTTCCCCAGTACTGGAAAGGCAGTCACCCTGAAACAATGGGGCAAATTAGCATGCATCCAGCCCAAGGCTCTTAGCAGCACACACACACACTCATGGTGACGGATGCTTAGCTCTTGCTGGGAGGTCACCACTAAGAATCTTTCTTGGGAAGGCAGCATGTCACATTTCAGACACTTTCTCTACAAATGGGCTTTTGCAGCTCAAAGGGGGGGCTTTCTGATCCAGATAATAAAGTCCATTTACATGAAAAGATGCCGCTTTCAATGACATGATTAATTTCGGAAATACCTGGCATCTGAATGAAGCTAAGACTTCAAAAAATGACTGATGATGAGAAAAGATAATTAGGCAAATGTCAAGAGTCAGTGTTTTGATTGGTGACTGAGGGGCTGGTCTGTCTAGGTTATCGCGTACTCCTTCCAGATGGAAATGAAAGGTCTTTGTGGTGAGTTTGGGATGATCAACCTATGGTTAAACATAAACTCTTTTTAGCTTACAGTTGCCCTAGCTTTTCGTCCATCATGGTGAGCAGTGAGGTCTCATGCTTTCCCTCAATGACTTTTTAGATAATCCCAAACAAAGCTTGTCCTGTTACTTATGAGGTCTGAAAAATGTAAATTTATCTCTCCCTTCATGTCATCTGTGCAAAAGTAGCTGCTCTGTTCTGAGCCCTTTTAAAAGTCTCACTGACTTTTTCCCTCAAAAAAAATGTCAGACTGAATTTAACAATCTGCAAAGAGGACTTCAAGACAAAGGATGAAATGGAAGGTAATTCAAATGTACTCTGTCCCAATATCTTCCTTCTTTTTTTCCTTCCTTCCTTCCTTCCTTCCTTCCTTCCTTCCTTCCTTCCTTCCTTCCTTCCTTCCTTCCTTCCTTCCTTTCTTCCTTCCTTCCTTCCTTCTTTCCTTCCTTCTTTCCTTCATCCCTTCCTCCTTTTCCCACTTTTATTATGTTTTTTTTTTCCTGAGGGAGGCTTGAAAACTGTTTCTTCACCATTTTTCTTTAGGTTTTCAACTTTACTTGGATAATCATAGCAAAAGCTGCACTATGCAGATCAGTGTCATCCATAGAAAAGGACAAGAGGAACACATGATCCATATCGCAGTGCACTATTAAGATTCCTCCTCCATTGGTATCCTCTTAAAGAAAGAGATTCTTAAAAAAGACAAGGAGAGTCATTCCTTTTCATTCCCAACTGGCCATTAGGGCAAACATAGGTTAACATTGCCCTAAAAGAACCTGTGAATGTATTCCTTTAAAACAGTGGGCTAGTTAGACATCCAGATTGCCTCTCAGCTTTTAACCATTGACACCTACTTTCCTGTACTGGGCTGTGAAATTGATCAGTTGATCACTCCATCAAGGAATTTCTTGAATAAGAAAGGAGATAATGCAGAGGAAGCAGGGGGTTAACAAGTCATGGCCTAATTTGGCTAAATCATTTGAGATCTGCAGCTGCTATTAGTTAATCTTTATGTAATTTGGCATAGCAGACTTTCTGAAGTACCAGAAGATTGTCTCCTCTCTACCTCCCCTCCTCCTTAGTTCTGTCACTGTGGGCATCTATGGGCTTAATATGAGATACTATCTTGCAGGCAGAAATGGTAAAGGTTTTATAGCTGTGCATTAGCCAGAGGTGGATAACCTATCTCTGAAAGGCTTGATTGACTCGAAACATATTCTTAGCCTACTTAAAACTGCTTAGAGAGTGTCATGGAGGTCCCCCCAAAATAAAACGTTCAGTGTATTTAGTGAAATTCTAGATTCTGAGTACATGTAAGGGCACTGTAAGATACTAATTAGGTTGTAACATAAAACACCGTAAAAAGCCAGGACATGCCATAGAAAAAATCCAGAGTGTCAGCCAGCTTTCTTCTGTTAGAAAAAAATACATTAAAATATATTCATGGCAAATATATGAGGCCATTGACCAAATCTGTTTCTAATAGTGGAACAAAGCTGGAAAGAATTGAAATTTCTCTTGGTGTGGAAATTTCTTCTTAAATCAGTGCAATTCCAACATTTTGGCACAATATTAAAAAAATTTACTAACTAGGATACTCAAAGCTTAATTATTTCTGTATTAACAAATATTACACATGACTTAGTACAAGGTAACTTTCTCTAACTTTCAGAAACTTGCTTTAGATAAGTTGTTTTGTGGTAGTTCTGAAAAAGTGGAATATTAAAAATAATATTTATAATAGAGATTACTGCATTGTACATCATCTGTCATACAAATAAAGCAATCTGAACATAGTTTATGAATTACGCCCCTATCTGCAAGTTTGAGATCTTGCTACTATTTGAGTTATCTTTCTTGAAAACTTATACTAAAAATATTTGAAAATAGGAAGATGCCTTTTGGTTCGGGGATTAGAAAATGCATGGTTGGGAGTGGGATAACACAATCCAAATAGAATATGGTTATGTTGTCCTATTTGCTTTTAATCATCTGTAAATCCTAAGATGCTTAACATTTTGTGTTTAAATATTATCCTTCAGTACAAAGCTTTTCCCCTGCTTATGCATAATTTCATCTAGAAATTAATATCTCCCACTTATATTGCATCAAAAACAAGAAACATTTTCCTTTCTTAATGGTGTAGGAATTAGTGTAATTTTAAAGCACTCAAGAATATAATTATTTACATGCACTAGAAATATTAACTAGAACTATCTGATGCAAGGTATATGGAAAGTTAAGGAACAGAAAAATAATATTCCTCCAGATGATGAGCAAGAAGCTACATTAAATGTTGCTGAAGTAGAAACAATTAGGTCTGGGAGGGTCAGAGGGAAACATTCCAAATTGTAGAAGGATGTGTTCTTGGATGCTTGGAAAATTAAATCTGTTTCTGCCTTTAAAAAGAGCCAAATGTACATCAAGATTGTTTACCTTATTCTCTGCTAAAATTCCTTTTTTTTTTTTTTTTGAGGGAAAAGGAACTTTGGCAACATTGGAAATGATGGAAAGGAATGAAGTATTAATTTTATAAATGTGTTGCTAGTTGTGTTAAAATTGAATGCAATGCATATACGTCAATTGGATGTATATCCAGTTGTAATATTTTTATCATTATTATGAAGTGTGCTTTGTTTTACAAATGAGTCGGCACATTGCAAGGATTCCAGGGCTTGTGCTTAAATGGGAATTATCATTTTTCTTCTTTTGTTTGTAAAAGTACAGTTTATATTTCGGAGGTGATTGATAATTTAACTGGAAGGTTTTGTGATTAACAATACAGTATTTTTTATTGAGTTATTTCACACACAAATGGCTAGGCCCAAAGGGTATTCTAGGTTTACAAGATTTTACTAATATATGGGCTCCCCTCTGTATTGAAGCTGCTAATTAGTGCTTTTAAGCAGCTCAACATTTTATTCTTGTAAGGCACCATATCAAGGGCTAATATAAAACTGTTTATGTAGAAGGATATATAAAATAAGGTGTTAAACCCAACACAAATTGAGTGGCAGGGGGTTCCCACCAGTGCTAATTTTATGTTTGTTTTCTCTCATTTAAAGTTAAGATGCCTGTGTTATAATTGTGATGTAGGAACATGGCTTACATACAGATGAACTGAAATGTGTCAATTTACGAGCTGTGATTGTCTGGCAAAGAAGTCAATGGGTACTTTTATCAGGGAATAGCTTAGTTCTAAAAATGACTTTTTAATTTTAACAGAGGGACATATGGGGACTTAAAAATATGGATCTATGTTTTTATGTGTGATGGTTATGTGAGACATGCTAAAAGTCCCAATTCCTGCTAAGCATGTTTAGAGAGATTTTTATAGTATTTGATACTTGTATCTCAGAATGATAACACACTAATGGGTTTTCAAGTTTCTTAAGACAGTTTGAAGAAAACTAGAACTTTACATCCTGTTTAAGGTACTTCAGTATCTTAAGTCATGTCAAAGTTCTTTAAGTATCTTAAGCCAGCCCCTTAAAATTGGCACACTAGACCCCAGACTCGTTAGGCTAGAAATGACCTTGTTCCCTCCCCTTACCTACCCTTAGGTTTAAAACACTATTCAATTCAATTCAATTCAACATATGATTTATTAAATCAGGAAAAAAAGATAATTTATTGCGTCAAGACAATTAGCATCTATTAAGTGCCTACTATGTGCTAGGCACTGTGGTAAGCACTGGGATCAAAAAGTAAGGCAAAATATTGCTTGCTCTAAAGAGACTTACAACATAGTGGGAGACAGAACAGGGAAATAAGTATATGAACAAGCAAGATACGTCCTGAACTCTATCACAGAGCTACCTAGTAGGCACATAGTAGGTGCTTAATAATAAATTGCTAGTTGATTGACTGAAACAAGGTAGTAGAGGAGAAACAAGAAACCTATAGGGATTGCTAAAGAAATCTACATGTGCATTAATTTAAAAATTATGGAAACTTATGATTCAAAAATATATTATTTGAGATAAAGTCAATGTTAGAAACATATCAAGCATATACAATCTGTATTTCAGTGCTTGAAACATCTTGAGACATAATTTTGATGTGATGTTTTGAAATTAGAATTTATTGGGCTTTCTTCTGAAGAAAATGAGGACAATGTTGGGAAAAGAAAGGATACTGGAGTGAGTTATCTTGTCATCATAGACTTTCTAAAGAGTGGGCACCCTGCCCAATTTATTTGTTACGTATGATATCTGAACACATTGTGAGAACATAAGAAATACCAAAGAAGTTTAGTCACAGGTAGTTGAGCATCCACTAAACAATAGTGGTGTCAAAGAATTAGTAGTTGTGTCTCTGAGGAATTGTCATCAGAGAATTGCCATAGTGTGAGTATGTTGCGTTCTGTTTTTATTTTTCATTTCTTAAGGTACAGTCGTAGCTATATGTAAGACAGGAACTTCAGAGAGAAGATGAAATTAACTCTAGTTTAGTAAAGTAGTTCTCAAATGTTTTGGTCTCAGGACTTTGAAAAATTATTGGGAATCCCCCCAAAAGTTTTCTTTTATATGGGCTATATCTATGACACTTGTTTGATTGGAAATCAAAGCCTTTTTGTATTATCATGAAAATCATTTTGACCTCTGTCATACCTTGAGAAGGTCTTGGGGATCCCAAATGGTCTCTGGGCCACACATTGAGAATCACTCATTTGATAGAATTAGCAATGAACTTGTGAATGAATCCGATCTGTTTTCTAGCCTCAACGGTGCCACTAAGTAGCCATGGGCAAAAGTTATCCTCATAGACTTTCAGTTTCCTGATCTGTAAAGTTGAGATAACACCAGCACTCTAATTCACAGTAATGTTCTAAGCATCAAGTGAAATAATGCATAGAACTTTGAAAAATAATAAATATACGTGTAAATATAATTTAATGATAATAATATGTTCATTCTGGTTGAGAAGCAGTATAGAATAGTGGTGAAAGCATTGATTTTGGGATGAAAGGATCTGGGTCCAAGTGCTGCCTCTGATGCTTACTACCTATGTGATCATTGGGCAATTCACTTCGGCCTCACAGACCCTCTGTTTTCTCATCTATAAAAACTAACTAGCTAATGAGAGGGCAATGGCCTCTGATTTCCTCTTTTCAGTTCTCAATCTATAATGTCATGTTCCTGGTGTTTTGAGGTTTTACAAAGAAATTTTCTTACTACATCAGTGAAATTCGTACTATAAGCATAAATCTCATTTTAAAGTTAAGGAAAATGAGACTCAGCACCTCATTAATGATATTAAGTGAATGATGAAGGTGTGGGATATCTCTGGGCATTGAGATTGCTGAGGGCCACTATATAACTAGAAGAGTAGAAAGCTAAGGGGAGAACCTTGGGGGATACCTGTACTTAGGAAGTCTAAGGAGAAAGAGATGAAGATATTGAAGAGGAATCATGTGTTTCTCTTGGTTCTGGTCCCCTGATTTCCCTACTCTCCCCTGCAACTCCCCTTCACTATAGTAAGTTTATAAGTAGCCAGTATAAAGTGGCAATGATAAGAAATAAGATTGCAAAGGGGAACTTAGAAGTCACATAGAAGCCATACCAAAGATCAAAGGAGCATAATTTACAAATTGTATTATATATTAACCAAAAATCACATCCTAGTAATATGTGCCGAATCAAGGGAATCCATCAAGGCTTTGTTGTCAGGACCTTTTGGTCCTATGATATGTAAATCTCAGACAAGTTTCAGAAGACCAGCAGAAGACCAAATGGTGCTGATAACTTAGAGATGACTTGGGTATGTTAACTTTAAAGTTTTACTGACAACTTTGAGATGATTTGGATATGTTAATGAAAAAAGCTGAGGTGACATCAATAAAAGTTAGTCTGTTTTCCCCCCAAAAGTCTATAAAAATGAGATCTCAAACCTCTACCTCTGCTCCACTCCCCAAGCACTCTCCTATCTCCATTGGATTCATGATGCCTAGAGTTCCCCCATGGTTACAAGTATCACTTGCTGCCTATCCCCTTTCTTATAGTCTTCCCCACCACTGACTGTCTTCCTTACTATTCCATCCCCTGTCTCCACACTTTCTAGCACTCTGTTAATGATGCCTTCCTGCATTACTGTACCTTGATTTTCCCTGTACTTTCTATGTCATTTGCTCCTATACTCTTTGTTCTTTTTAAAATGTGATTGCAGCCTTACCTCCTGCTTCCATTGTAGAATCTCCCTATGAGTATTCAAACAACAAGGCCTGACTGCCCCGTTTCATATTTTCATAAATTATCAATTCAAACTAGTAGAGGGAAATTCCATGGAAGTTAAGGGAGAAAGTCTGAAGAAGGAAGGGTGACCAACAATATCAAATGATGTATATAGATTGAGGAAAATAAGAACAAAAAAAAGTCCTCAGGATTTGGAAGTGGGAGGTCGTAGTTGATCCTGAAGGGAGTGGTTACCATGAAGTAGTTGGATTGGATGGCATACTGAAAGGGGTTAAGGAGGTATTGAATAGAGAAATGTCCTCAGTGACCACATACTTCTAGGATTTTGATGGGAATTGGAAGGAATTAAATTAGATAAGGACAAGATATATGTAGTAGATGGAATATAGAATCCAAGGGTTGATGATCATAATATTATAACAATGTATTAGGAAAACTATACACACACACACATAATGTGTATGTGTAATTCCTGACTGAATGTGATTCAAATTATATTGGGCCAGTGTAAGAGGTTTCTGGTCTGTGTTTACTGCAAAGAATATGATGTACAGTCAGATTTTGAACAGCAAAAGCCAAAGCCAGCTGATGGGGTTTGGTGTTGTTTGGATGAAAACATATCATCTAGAAATCTAGGGAGAGATCCAGTTTCAGTGTGAGATGACTCCTCAGAGGGAAGTGAGAAAAAAAGAAGGAATGGTTGTGAAAAGAAGAAAGAAAAGGAATTTGTTTGATGGGGATGGAAGAATTGGGAGGTGGGGGGGGATAATTAAAGAACTATTTTTAAGGGAAGTGGGGGATGGGCCTAAAGGAGCTGAAGACAAGTGTGGTAGAAGTCAAGCTGCCAATAAGCTCAGAATAGGGTAAAGCTTCTTATTAAAGCATAGAAGCTGTATCTTGAACAGCTCTAAGATTTTTTTAAAATCTCTCTATTAAACTATCATTTTCATAGTTAACGTAGCACCTAATTTTCTGCCTTCCTCCTCTGAACTATTTCCAGTAATGCATACTGATTTTGAAGGCTATAGGTCAAATCATCTCCAATCTGAAATGACTTCTCAATGAACTGAAATATATATTTGATGTGTAGTGATCAGATAATCTCTTTTCCCCAAGGATTCAATTTTAATGAAATCTCCCATTTATATGACACTTTAAAGTTCACAATCCACCATCACCCCCACAACTTTTCTCATAACAACCTGGGCTATAGGTAGTTATAAGTATGAGTGTATGCGTGCTTTCTGTGTGCATGAATGTGTACAAGGAGGTTGTAAAGTGTGGTTCTGTTATTTCTTCAATGTAGGGAACTCTTACTGTAGAAAACCATTCCACTGATGCTGAGCCCCTCAGCATCTCCAAAACTCGGATTCTTAGAAAGTTGTCCTGGGACACAGAGAAGATAATTGTCCTACCCATGGTCACATTTCTTGTATCTACCAGAGGCAAGATTCAAACTCAGTTCTCCTGACTAAATCTAACACTCTATTAATGATGCCCTCCTGCCTCATTGTATTTTAAAATTGTACTAGAGAGAGTAGGAACAAGACCAGTGGCTGAATCTCAAACAACAATAACATTTCAGCTACTTCCATACTTGCCTCATTGTGTTAGCCAAATACCTTGCATATTTAATGAATATCTGTTGATTGACTGATTCTGTGACATTGTCATGACACACCAGGGTATTGGGACAGAGAAATTGAACATGACCTTCTTGACTTTTGAGGCCATCAGCAAACAATAGGAAGTAGTCAATCCCTCTGTTGGAGGGAGGACATCTGCCTTGAGAATGAGCCTGTATTTCAGTAGATTTATAGGCCATATAGAAGGTACTATCTTGGGAAATTTGTTTCAGTTAAAACAGCTACTCAGACTAAAATGACTTAGCAATTCTTGAGCTAGTTAGATGAGAATACTCAAAGCTAAGCATATATTTTGTAGATAACATGTTCTTTGCTTTTAAAAAGCATATCTTGTGGTCATTGGCTATTTCCTTTTGCCTTAATTTATGTAAAGTCAAGTCCTGAAGTTTTATTCTCCTTATTTGGTCATTTTGTAGCTCTAAAGAGAAAAGATTTATATTGTGGGTCCCCTTTCAATCAGAAGTCCTTGGAAAATGAATATTAAATAAATCAGTGAATTTTCACATTACCCTTCCCCCCCCCCCCAAAAAAAAATCCCTCTGAGCCCTTAGTATTTGGTCAGATAGATGCCTGAATCATGAGTGTGCAACATGCCAGGAGTTGTTTGGGTTATCCTTTAGCTACCCTGAAACTTTAAATTTGCCTTCTCCATTTAGCTAAGAGTTCACTATATCCAGAGGTTTCAAATGCATATACAACCCCCCCACCCCTGCACAAGCACAAATATAGATATAGATACATGGTATTCACATGCCACATTTCTCCAAATCTACTTTATAGATTTATTGTTATTTTTCAGTCATTTTAGTCATATTTGACTCTGTTTCCCCACTTGAGGTTTTCTTGGCAAAGATACTGGAGAAGTTTGGCATTTCGTTCTCTAGCTCATTTTACAGATGAGGAAACTGAGGCAAACAGGGCTAAGTGACTTTCCCAGAGTCGTACAGAGAGTAAATGTTTGAGGTTGGATTTGAACTAAGGTTCTTTTGACTCCAGGATCAGCACTCTAGCTATTACAGCACCTAGCTACCCTATTTTGTAGATAACTTATCCCATATGGTGTCCTGTAATCTACAATCTATAATCCAATAATCAAGGAGTTCCTCCAGCAATTTTTAATCCTAGACAGGTTTCACAGAAATAGGAAAAGACTGGACTAACATTATGTAAATAGTATCTACATAAAGTCTATAACCTCAAGGCTAAAACTATTACCACATAATCATATAATTTCATAGTTAGAGATCGGGTTGTTTAAATATTCAACTTCCTCTTCTGTTAATCTGGGCAATTTGTATTTTTTAAAATATTCATCCATCTCGTTTAGATTATCGAATTTGTGGGCATAAAGTTGGGCAAAGTAGTTTCTAATTATTGTTTTAATTTCCTCCTCATTGGAGGTGAGTTCACCCCTTTCATTTTTAATATTAGTAATTTGGTTTTCTTCTTTCTTTTTTTTAATCAGATTGACCAAAGGTTTATCAATTTTATTAGTTTTTTCATAAAACCAACTGTTGGTTTTATTTATTAATTCAATAGTTTTCTTAATTTCAATTTTATTAATCTCTCCTTTGGTTTTCAGTATTTCTAATTTGGTATTTACTTGGGGATTTTCAATTTGTTCTTTTTCTAGCTTTTTCAACTTGCAAGCCTAAGTCATTGATCTCCTCTTTCTTTATTTTATTTATGTAAGCATTCAAAGATATAAAACTTCCCCTAATAACTGCTTTTGCAGTATCCCATAAGTTTTGGTATGTTGTCTCACTATTGTCATTCTCTTGAATGAAATTGTTGATTGTTTCTATGATTTCTTCTTTAACCCAACCCTTCTTTAGAATTAGATTATTTAGTTTTCAATTGATTTTTGGTTTCTCTTTCCATGGCCTTTTATTACATGTAATTTTTAATGCATTATGATCTGAAAAGGATGCATTGATTATCTCTACCTTTCTGCACTGGATTGTGAGATTTTTATGTCCTAGTACATGGTCAATTTTTGTAAATGTTCCATGTACCGCTGAGAAAAAGGTATATTCCTTTCTATTCCCATTTAATTTTCTCCAAAGATCTATCATATCTACCTTATCCAGAGTTTTATTTACCTCCTTAACCTCTTTCTTGTTTATTTTGAGGTTGGATTTATCGAGTTCAGAGAGGGCGAGGTTGAGGTCCCCCACTAGTATAGTTTTGCTATCAATTTCTTCCTTCAACTCCCTCAACCTCTCCTCTAAGAATCTGGATGCTATACCACTTGGAGCATACATGTTTAGTAATGATATTGCTTCATTGTCTATGGTGCCTTTTAGCAGGATATAGTTTCCATCCTTATCCCTTTTGATTACGTCTATTTCTGCTTTTGCTTTGTCTGAGATTAGGATTGCTACTCCTGCCTTTCTTACATGAGCTGAAGCACAATATATTCTGCTCCATCCTTTGACCTTTATCCTATGTGTATCCCCCTGTTTCAAATGTGTTTCTTGTAAGCAGCATATTGTTGGATTATGGCTTTTAATCCATTCTGCTATCCGTCTCCGTTTTATGGGAGAGTTCATTCCATTCACATTCACAGTTATGATTACAATCTGTGTATTTCCCTCCAACCTCTTTCCCACCATTTGTGCTTTTAGCTCTCCCGTCTCCCTTCCCCTCCTCAATAGTATTCGCTTTTCTCCCCCTCCTAATGCAGCCTTCCCCTCCTTCTTTTAGCCCCCCTCCCTTTTAGTTCCCTTTACTCTTATTGCTTCTTTCCTCCCTTTTAGCCACCCTCCCCTTTCTTCCCCCTTCCCCTCCTACTACCCATAGAGCTAGTTAGGATTATCTACTTAAGATTATTGTTCCCTCCTTTGAACAAATCAGATGAGAGTACCTCTCAAACAATGCTCATCTCCCTCCCCTCCTTCCCTCTACTATAGTTTTGTACTTCTTCCTGTGATATAATTTGCCATTTTCTGCTTCCCCCTTTCCACACCTCCTATTACATTCCCTTCTCATACTTAAATCATATTTTTGACATGACATCATTTACTTTATGCCCGTTCCCTCTACATATATCCCTTTTATCATAATAGCTGCACAGTTCTCAAGATTAACAGGTATCATCTTCCCTTATAGGGAGGTAAACAGTTTGCCCTAATTGAGTAGCAAGTTTTTGTTTTTGTTTTTTCCCCTCTGTTTACCTTTTTATGATTCTCTGGAGACCTGCATTTGAAGATCCAATTGTCTATTGAGTTCTGGTGTTTTGGTCAATAAGCTCTGGAAATCCCTTATTTCGTTGAATGACTTTCTCCTTGCCTGAAATGTTATGCTGAACTTTGCTGGGTAGTTGATCCTTGGTTGAAGTCCCAACTCCTTTGCCTTATGGAATATTGGGTTCCAATTCTTTTGATCTTTTAATGTAGAAGCTGCAAGGTCCTGTGTGATCCTGACTGTGTGTCCTTGATATTTGAATTGTTTCTTTCTGGCTGCTTGTAGTATTTTCTCCTTCACTTGATAGCTCTGGAATTTGGCAACTATATTTCTTGAGGTTTTGAGTTTGGGATCCCTTTCAGGAGGGGAACGGTGGATTCTTTCGATGACTATTTTGCCCTCTGAGTCTAGTACTTCTGGGCAGTTTTCCTTGATGATTTCATGGAAGATATTGTCCAGACTCTTTTCTTCATCATGGGTTTCTGGCAGGCCAATAATTCTTAAATTTTCTCTCCTGGATCTATTTTCCAGGTCAGTTGTTTTTCCAATTAAATATTTTACATTTTCTTCTATCTTTTCATTCTTTAGATTTTGTTTGACTGATTCTTGTTGCCTCATTGAGTCATTAGTTTCTACTTGCCCAATTCTAATCTTCATCGTATTGTTTTCTTCAGTTAGCTTTTGCATCTCCTTTTCCATCTGACCAATTTTTCCCTTTAAGGAGCTACTTTCTCCATTTAATTTTTGTACTTCTTTTTCCATTCGATCAATTTTCCCAGTTAGGTTTTGGGTTTCCTTTTTCATCTGATCAATTTTCCCAATTAGGTTTTGGGTTTCCTTTTCCGTTTGATTAACTCTTCCTTTTAGGGAATTATTCTCTCCAGTTAATTTTTGAACTTCCTTTTCCATTTCTTCAATTTTATTTTTCAGAGTGATGTTCTCATCAGTGAATTCTTTTTTTATAATTTTAAAATCATTGGCCAGTTTTTCTTTTATATCCTTCTTCAGATGTTCCAGGTAATCTAGTTGTGCTTGCGAGAAATTCATAGTCCCATCTGAGGTTTCAGATGAAAGTACAGTCTCAGCTCTGACCTCTTTGGTGTTTGTGTTTTGGTCCTTATCCCCATAGAAAGATTCTATGGTTTTTTCACTTTTCGTCTGCTTTTTCCGATTCATGATGTTGGCTGAGTGTTGTAGATTTTGGTTCTTTCAGTCAGAAGATACAGATCTTTTAAGTTGAGTTGATGTGTGTCTAGGCTAAAAGCAGGCTTTTATTTTTTGTTGTTGTTTCCCAGATCAACGCTGGGGTTAGCTTGTTAGGTGTGTGGGAGGGGTGGTCTGGTCTCAGGAGATCTCCTCAGCTGACTTGAGGCAAAGGCAAGATCAGGGGATGGTGATCCCAGCTTCCCTATTGTCTTCCCTTTTCCCCTGGAGGGCTGGGGCACGCCTAGAAGCTAATGCGTGTTCCCGCCCCTCCTGGGGCTCGTCTCCCGGCGCTGAGGCTTGCCTGGGTCTCAGTGCGAATTTTCTCTGCCCTGGGTCTTCTGTCCCTCCAGATCGCCTCTGCCACAGTAGGAAGAATCCCCCCTTGCCACTTTTCCAGCCTCTGGTGTTATGAGACCACCCGCTCCCTTCTACTGTTCCCGCTGATCCAGGATTAATCTGGGGAAGAATTTTATGGTTCCCTCACGGTCATCAGGGGGGAGGAGAGAGCACTTACTGATCACTCCGCCATCCCAGCTCCTGGAAGTTCAAGTAGTTGACCCACCGAAGTCCAGTCTTCAGGCTGAAGGTTTCAAGGGCTGCTGCACTGATATCTGGTGCTCAGTGGCTCTCATCGGCTCGGCCTGGCTTATCTCCTGCTCCGCTGGTCTCGCCTGCCACTCTCGGGCCCCTTAGGTCCCCTCCGCCCTGCCGCGCCGACCACGCTGCGCTGTGCGCCGGGGTCTTACCCCCCTGGAACAGATCCCTCCCGTGAACCCTCCAGTCCAACCTGGGCTCCGAATCTGTCAAAGTCCATCACCCACTGGATTCTACACCTCCAAAGTCTGGTCAGACTCTCCCCCCAGAGATATCCAGAGGAGTTTTTCCAGGAGCTTAGGTGAGTTGTTGCTTTCACTCCGCCATCTTCTAATTTCATAGTTAGAAAGAAAATCAGAAACCATTCCATCCGGATCCTACATACTTCTACAGAATGTGGTCTAGAACATATTCCATGAATGACTGGTCAACTTTTTCTAGAACACGTCAAATAGCAAGCCTTGCTTTGGTCCAAGGCATCCTATTCCACTTTGGATTGGCTCCTTGTTTCTTTTCTGACAAATTTTCTTTCACTTCATTATTTCAAAGTCAGTGTTCCCAATCTGTTAATCCCTCTGTCATTTCTTTAATGAGTTTCTCCATCATGGATTCAATTTTTCCTCACCAATCTACTAAATTATATATTTTAATTTTGTATGATTTGATTACTGACTTTTATTAATTCCTCATTTTGGGGGTAAATTTAATTTCCCTTTTGAACCATTCTGGAGTTTCTTGTTCTTGATCTATGTTCTCTGAAGATTCTGCAGGATTCTGTCATTCATTGGGTACTATTGGCTTGCTTTCTTTTATGGTACACTATTTGTTAAGCAAACTTTGTATTCTGTTGGAAGTTTTTGTATTCTTATTTCTGCTTTTTGGAATCCTTCTTGTTGATTTGTCTGCTTATGCATAAAATTTTTGGTGAGTTTCCCCCCTTTCTTGAGACATTTGGTGTTTCAGTCTTTTTCACTTATTTCCTATTGCTTAGTTTAGCTCCTCTTCCCCTGCTGGAGAGCAAACCACTAAGGGCGCGTTGCAATGCTCTTTCAGGCTCCTCAGGCTGATGGACCTAAGATTTACTAATTTTATTTCCTATTCTGAGTAATCTTTGAATATCCAGGACTGGTCCCAGTCTGGTTTGGGCCCCCTTTTCTTCAGTCTCAATCTTGCTTCAATCACTGTAGCTGCTTTTCATTGCTTTTCATCCCTTCTCCATTCTCCTCCTTTATGTTATTTTACTGGGTAGAATAAGCATGTATTCTTCTGGGCAACTAGGTGGGGCAGTGACTAGAGTACCAGACCTGGAGTCTGGAAAATTCATCTTCCTGAGTTCAAATCTGACTTCAGACAGTTACTAGCTATTTGACACTGGACAAGTCTATTAAATACACTTGGGAAGGAAATGTCAAACCAGTCTAGTACCTTTGCCTAGAAAACTCCCTAATGGGATCACAAAAAGTCAGATGTGACTGAAACAATGGGACAGTAACAACTGGATTTTAAACAGCATCATTGTAGAGGTTGATAATCCCAAGAAACATTCCAAACCTGTGAGTTCACTTAACTGGAAGCTGTGTCTTCTTAGAGATTGAGAAGAAATGACTCCAAGGAAGCATTCCAGATATACTCTATCTATTAAAATGTTCCCGCATTAATCATGAAGAATTTTTACCTTGCTGGAGAGTCTGTCTTCTCCTATAGATTTTATTGTACTTAACTACACTTAGAACTAAATTTCCACAGTGAGGCAACAAAGAACATTGGGTGCTTGGGAGGTTGAAGTGATTATCAGAAAGTGACTAATTCACCACTAGGAAGTAAATTGACTGAGAGAATTTTTCATTCAATTGAACTGAAATTTACTTCTTTGTAACTTCCAATGCATTACTCCTAATTTGATCTTTGGAAAGAAGTGGGATAAGTCCCATCCCTCTTGCACATAAGGATAGCTAAAGTACCTGAAGATGACTTCTCTAAGTCTTTTCCTATTTATTCTTAGTGCCTTCCTTTCAAGACTGCCCCTAATTTGTCCTGTACACATCTGATTTGTACAGTGATGTTTGCATGTTATCTCTCCATTAAATTATGACTGGGAGGATCTGCTTCCCCCCTCCCCTTTCTTTGTGTTCCTAGCATATAACAGTGCTTGGCATATAGTAGGTGCATCATAAATGCTAGATGACTGACTGTTAGCCTGAGTTTCTATGAAATGGGTGGTTCAACTAGGTAATCTATAATGTCCTACCTCAATTTCCCCTTTATATGTATATGCTGTATCTTCATTCCTTCCTCCAATAGAATGCAACTCCTTGAAAGCAGGAATTATTTTGTTTTAATGTTCATTTTTCTGTCCCAAGCAGCTGACCTTGTGCTTTAGACATAGTATTTATTGGATAAATGTTGGTTGAATTAAATTGAATTCCAGTTTTATGAGATTTCAAAGTACTGTTGTTATTAGTAGGGCATTTATTTTATGATTGCCCACATATAGTTTTGACTGACTTTCTTAATAAGCACAGATCAATATTCTTCTGTCCTTCAAGGATACAGATGAATGATTTAATTAGCATGAGTGGTCTTTGCATCCTTGCCCAATGCCAGATGGTTTGGGGGAACTTCTGTGGTAGAAAAATGCATTACAATGCAGCCACTGGGTGATGAGTATTTGTGATTTTTGCTAGGTTGGACATCAGATGAGAGACAATGAAAAGTAATAGTGACTAGGGCTGCATTAGGAAACTTTGCTATTTTGGTAGGATCTGCTAAAACTCCCCCATTCCTAGCACAACCTTTGAGAACAAAGGAGGAGGACTTTAGTGGAGTGACAACCAATTGTTTAATCACAGGAATTAACTTACATACTAGGTCACCGTTGGTGTACATATTCTTAAGTCTCCAGAACTCTGTCAAACTATGTGGTGCATGAGCAAAGGAGGTTGAGTGAAGGCAGTAAGTGAAGAAAGGGACATGATTAGTTTATCCAGCTATGTGAGGACTGGAGGGAAGTAGATAGCTCTCCTCTAGTCAACTGAGGGAGCTGAAATGGTGAGATTTCTACTCAATATGTTATTGAATGTAAAGCAGAGAACCTGGCTAGCTGGAGAAATATTCAGAAAATAGTGAGAGAAGACACAGAAGTGAGAATGGAGTGATTCACTTTTGGAGGATCTGAGAGAAACTACAAGGGAGCCATCTTATTTCATATAATCAATGTTCATATAATTAATCCAATTTAAGTTAGAGAATAATATGGAGTTACAGATTACTTTATACCTAACTAGTTTATGTGAGATTTTCAGAAATAAGAAGAATGTCCAATTTCTATACAACCAAGACCTATTAATCTAGGGTAAGGCATTTTTTACTCTGACTCTTTCCCCTGGGATTGACGTGCTGTGTGGCCTGTCTGCATCTGCTCAGTCCTCTGAGTCTCAGTTTCCTTCTCTACAGAATGGAAAAAAAATGGGAAAGCACTGTTTTACCAAGGTGTTGTCAGAATTTATGTTTGCAGACTGCGCTGAGATGGATGGATGAAAAACACTATGTAAGTGCCAAGTAGTATTATCTCTCTAGATCTGGATAAGTTAACAAATCTTTTTAATGTCTATTTTAATGGCACAGTTGTTCCATATGGTGGACCTCAGCTGCATCAAGATATTCGTTTTTCTACATTCCCTGGAGAGTTCCAGGTTGTCCAGGTGCACTGTATTAAATTTAGGGTGAGATTAAGAGACACAGTGCTTCAGCATTCATCCTCAAACACCAACTCAGCCCACAGTTTCTCTGTCCTTATTCTTTCTGACAGTACAAGGCCTGCTTATTGATGAAAAATTCATGTAATAACTCCTGGAAAGCAGATCCTAGTCATTTTGGGGACTTATGTCAGTATGGGTCTTTGGCAAAAGGAAGCTCATTTAAACTCAGCCTCTGAGATGAAGTTATTAAGGAGTTTGCTGGAGTTGGGGAAGACAACAGCCAGAAATGATTTGTAGGCAGTGGAATTTTGATGCAGATTGTGTGCCTCCAAAAGAACTTCAAAGGTTCTCTTCTAGGGCATCATACTTTTTATGCATGTAGGTCAAAGCTCACTTTTGCTTCAGCCTGCCTGATAGAATTACCAGGTTCAGGTAATGAAGTCCTCTGTCATCCTCACAAAAGTCTCTCCATAGTCCGAAAACAAGGTTGATGTTCACAACAGTCTAACTTGTTACTGAGCCAAATTTCTCTTGTTGATCTTGGAAATGGAGCAAAATCCATTCATCAAGCGAAATAAAGGTGGAATGAATAACCCACTCTGGTTTGTGTGATCCCATACCTCTCCTGGAGAATGATTCCAATTTACTATTCCATGAGCTACAGAAATTCACAGACGAAGGAGGACAGCCCAATAGATCTAAAGACTGAAGGCTAGAAGCAGAAAGGCTAGAAACTTCAGAGCTAACATGAGTTTTACCATGCACTGTAATAAGGAATAGCATGATCACTCATTTATTAAGTACCTATTATGTGCAAACACTGTACTAGGCACCAAGGACTCAAAGATGGAAATTAAACAATCTTTGTACCACAGAAATTTAGGTTCTGTGAGGGAAAGCACCAGAATGTATTATATACAGGTATATCATGTAAAATTATGTGTTATGATTATATATAATATACATTTGATGATAGTTGGCATCAATATGTATTCATGCAGATGTAAAATATAATGTATTATACATATACAGTTTTAAGAATTATAATTAAATCTACACACATTCCATGAAGGTGGGCATCAGCATCTATTATACATAAATATACGATATGTAATTATATATGCTATACGGTATATAATTACATATTCTATTCTTTATAATTATATCTAAAATTATAACTATATATCATACACATGACATATACATAGACATACATACATGCATATATATATATACATATATATATATATATATATATATATATATATATATATACACATATATGAAAGACATGTTGATCCCCCATCCTCACAGAATGTAAACATCTCCAGTGCAGGGATTGTTTTACTTCTCTCTTTGAGTCCTCAACGCCTAGCACATCATAAGTACTTAATCAATATCTTAATCAATGCATATAAATTATATATGTATTGTCCATGTATGTGAAATGTGAAAAACAAATGTGATGTAACCAGCGGGGTTAGCAGGCATGGGGGGCAAAAAGGAGGGATCAGAAAAGGCTCCAAATAAAAGGTAAAGCTTGATTTGAACCAAGATATATTAGGGAAAGCAGAGCCCTTGATTCATTAACATATATTCTTTGCCTGGTTCTAGTTCAAGGGATCACACAGAACCCTGGGGTGGGCTTTTTCTATTCATGCACAACTGGGGACAATTATTATGCAATGACAAAAAATATTCTAATTGGCTGCAGAGCCAGAAGAATAAATAACTGAGAGACTGTTGAGTCAAGGATGAGAACAAGTGAGTACACACTTTCATTCATCAGTCTCCATGTGAGGAAGTATCATTTCCTAGGATATGTATCCCAAATGCTTTGCTCATAGTAATCACTTAGTGTTTGTTGACTGACTGATTCTCTATCTTCATTATAGTCTCTTTCTTCTCACTGAATGTCAGAGCCTCAGAACTAAAATTGAATTTGAGTGGCCATCTAGTTCAACTCAGGAATGAAAAAGAATCTTCCTCATTACAATGAGCTTGTTGGAAAATTCCTACCAAAGGGGAAACTATTACCTCCCAAATTGACTCATTCCATTTTTGAATTTGTTAGGAAGTTTCCCTCGTGTCAAGCCTAAAATTCCTCTTTTGCAACTTCTGCCTTTGTCTTGCTTTCTGGATGCAAGTAGAACAAGTCTTCTCCTAAAAAAGAAAAAAGAAAAAAGAAATCTACTTTATTCTCCTGAGCACTTCTATACTACTGCCTTCTTCCTTTACATTTTTCTTTGGCTAGTATCAGTCTTATAAGAAAATACTTTCATCCACTGAACGCTCTCTGGTTCCTATAATAGAACACTACTGTTCTCTACTCCAAAGAGAATTGGATGTAGAGTCAGATCACCTATGTTATTACCTTCATTCTGGCAAGGGATAGTTGTGTTACCAGTGTGTAACTCATCAAGGCATTAGATTTCTCATCTGTGCAAGTATGTTCATACATTATAGGGCTGTTGTAAGAAACAGTTAAACTATATAGCTCTACTTAAAGATGAACATGCAACAGTGATATTGGTCTTCAACATCTCCATTCTGCATCTAAAACTATTCTTTCCAACAATTATTTCATGCCTTCATTTGTTTCAGTAATTCCCTCAGCTTCACTCCTCTCTCATCTGTCATAGCTAATAACCAGAATGGTTTTTACCCCAGAATTCTGATGGAATATAACAATGAATGAGTTAAAGGCAGATGAGGAAATAAATGTAGGTTAAAGTTAATTATAATAATGTTTTTCAGATATACACACATTTCAGATATATACACATACATACAAGTATGTATCTACTTTATGTGTGTATACTAACATGCACAAATATATGATATATCTAACACATTTTGAGGGGAGAGAATGTTTGTGCCAACTGTTCTTATAGCTGAATGATAAATACATTTTTATCCCAAAATTACTTATGAGTGCTACCTGATTATTAATGAGCAAACTCACTGATAGAAACTTAGGAACTGCACTGCAGGAAATATTACTCCTCTGAGTTAGTTATCCGTAGAACTCTGAATAGTAATAGTCAAATAACCTCTGGGGGACTCAATTTGTGACTGTGAGTTCCTAGTTCAGGAACAACCCAGAGGGGATGCTACAAAACAAACTATGAATTCTAAGTGACTCAGGTGAGAAGAAAAATGCTTTTCAGGCATTAAGGACAGACATCACAAAGGCATGGAGATGGAAGATGGAATATTGTCTAGGAAGAGCATTAAGGTCAGTTGGATTGGAGTGTGAGAAGTAGGTAAGAGGTAATAAGGCTAGAGAGGTAAGCTGAATCTCATTTGCTAAAAGAATTTAAATGCCAAACACAGGAAGTTATATTTTACCCCAGAAATAAAAAGGGACTCAATGGAGTTTGTTGAGTAACATGATGAGAATATGCTTCAGTAAAATCACTTTGGTGACTTTATAGAGGACAAATTAGAAGCAGAGAGAGACAAGACAGGGAAACCAATGAGCAGATGATTTCAATAAAAATACACCATTATCTGTAAAATAGGGGAAATAATACCTGTAGGATTATTCTAAGACTCCAATGAGATAATGTTTATAAAGCTCTTTGTAGTCTTAAAGTGTTAACTATGACTATTATTACATATATTCCAATTGTTTTTAACTACTATTAATAGAAGTCAGCAAGCATCCACAAAATGATTTTGTCATGAAACCAATGAGTCAATGAGCATTTCTTTGGTGCCTTGTATGTGATGGACACTGTGCTATGCCATGAGGATGCAAAGAAATCAAACACAATCCCTGTTCTCAAAGAGTTCACCTTTAAATGGAGGAAATGACGTGAAAACAACCAGGTTTGTTGTGGTAGACAATTAATAACCATCTCTTCAAAAATCTTATGTACTTTTAAGTTTCACCTGCAGTATCAACATTTTCTCCATTACTTTCCTATGCTAAACAATCAGTAAAATAATACAATTCAAGTTCTGATTTGTGGTGTTTGGTCATTTCCAAACCATAGAAGCTCACAATGAAAATTTAACAATCAGCTCTTGTGAGCAGCCATGAGCTGACCCCAGCACACTCTGGGAAACCACTACATATAAACTATTTGAAATGAAGATACTTACTTGATGCTTTGGATAACCTCATCTTTTGTTTTTAAAAAAAGTACCAGAGATGAAAGAGTGAGAGATTTAATATGAAGGCAACTCATGATTTATTTTTGAAGGAATATCTGGAAGAAAAAAATGAGAATTTTTTTTTTGCATAGCTTTAAATGTTTAGGCAGCTAAGGATAAAGAGATTTTAGAAATGAAATAGCTGCTAGAGACAGCATGTACATGATTAAAGCCTGATGTGATAATTTGTTGTTCTTTTGTTGAAATATGGGTATTTACTCTTTCTTGGACAGTGAAAAAATATAGCAGATGGGACTTCTCCCACTGTTGTTTAAATGTTGTCCACAATGCAGAAGGTGCGATGGTACTTGTCTACTTTAGAGGCAGCATGCCTTAGTGGAAGAAGTATTAGAGTAAAAGTTCGAAGATCACGGTGTGGTGGCATTGCTGCTGTTGAACAGCTATGTGATCTTGGGCTAATCACTTTTCTTCATGGAATCTCAGTTTCCTCAACTGTTTAAATGAGGAGGTTGATTTAGAGCTGAATCTATGGTTGAATAAATATAAATATGAAAGAACAGGGAGAGGCTGGAATAAACCATTTTTAAATCACAGAACTTTAGAAATAGAAGGGAATCAAAAAGTCAACTAATTCATCCTCTCCTTTTAGAGATGAAACAGAGTCCTAGAGAAGTCAAATGATTTGTCAAAGGTAGAGAACAACGTGGCATGTGTATTGATTGAAATGACTGCGGAAACAAAGATTCAAGCTTCTGAACATATGGATTTATTGGCAGGGTATGCAATTGCATGGTAAATTGGGACAAAGTCCCCTCGGCTAGGGACTGGACCCCATACATAGAAGGAATACAGAAGGAAACATTAAAAGAAAACAATTAGCAGGATATCAACTGAGATATAAGATTAAGTAATCTGCTTTCTAATTACAGGAGAGATTATAGACTTTCCAAGTTAGGAGGGGAAGAGAAAATTGGTGCAATTCCCTGAAATCAGAAAAAGAGGCATCCCCTCACCTGCCAGCAAGTGTCTGTATTCAATAAAATGAACAAGGAAGTAGTAACTGGTTGACTAGTATGGGGCCAGTTGTCAGTTGACATATGGGTTTCTTGAGATTTATAATTGTAAGCAAACTCCTTGCATCAACCTTTGAAGAGGTGGGCTGGCTTCCCAGACACAAAGGGCTAAGTTCAAAGGATGCAATAAAATTTTCTCAAAATTCCCAAAATTAAGATTTCTCACTAGACAGACATTTGACTAAAGCAATAATTGAATAGAAAGGGAACTGTGCTAGATCCAGAAATGATTCATAAGATGGAGTCAGTGTGGTTCCCTCAATTTCTACAGTTCCCACAAGGCAGAAAGCAACATATTTTCAACATCAAAAAAGTGTTCTAAGATAATTATATTGTCTCATTGTTCTAAGAAAGCATGGACCAATTGGACAGACAAGGTAACAGCTAATTAGTTCTTTGATGATATTGAGTGATTTGTTTGTGATGCATCATCAATGTTATTGAGAAAGGACATGGGTTGGTGCTATATTGTGCAAAGCAGGCAATAGAAAACTTAATATAAAATGGTACCCAAATTGTACCCAAGAAATTGACTTGGACATTTTTACCTGGAAAAACTAGGCAACTTGTTGCAAAATGATGAGGAAGACTTTCATAAATCTGTCTGAATTGGTCAAATAATATAGACTTTGTGTGATGATGTCCTTGAACTTCTGGAGAGCTACACAGGAAGAGTGTTTGGATTATCTGAGGACATTTGATCAGTCCCCATAAGCTGTCTATAAAACAGCAAACCAGTACAAAAATGAGGGATAGAGACTTCAGGTTGAGAGAAACTTGAGGGTCTACGAGTGCACAGGAAGCAATGACAATATACAGAGGTGAACTGGAAAGAAGTCACAACTCAGGGACAACAAGGTAAAGGAGAAAAGGAAAGTAGGACTGAGCTGCAGCAGAGCAGGGAGGTATAGAGAAAGGTCACTGGCTGTAGAGAAGAAGATAGGCTGTCTGTCTCCTGAAGGACCAAGGATAGTTCCCAGAAAATGTCTACCCTATTGCCAACTTCCCATCCTAGTATCTACTATATCACCAGCTTCCCATCCCAACATCTATCTGTTAAAAGATACATTAAAATTCTATGCTGCTCCTTTGACCTTCTGTTTCTAAGACTGAATTTTCCTCAACCACACAGTGGCCAAGGGTTAACTAGAGAGAGATGCAGTATAAATTAAAGCAAAGAGCCAAACATCTGTCCAGAAGTTAGGGATTTTCCTAACTCAGGGCTCAGAGTAATTGTGATTATTCTCCTAACTTTTCATCCAATTTAGCAGAAAAAGGAAACATGCAACCTAGTGTCCATTATATTGTTTGTAAGGTGTCATATGAGCTAATTATTGCAACAGGATTTTATATTTGTCATTATTGTTCCTACTTTTATATTGCTAGCATTCCTTCCAATAGTGGAAGTTGTGACTTAACAACATCTTATCCTTTTAGACACAGAATAAATCACCCAGTGTGATGATTTGAATCCTTTGTGTTGCCTCATCTTGGTATGGAAATGAACCTGGGTTTTTAGCTATGGAGCACAAACATAGGCAGTTTCTAGCAAACTTGTAAGGTTTAGAAAATGGTTTCAGTAATAGACCGTGGATCTGCTGAGCAAATTAAATATGAAAGGCCCATTCATAAGCAATGATAAATTCTTTGGCCAGTGTAATCAGCTTGTGCTGCAATTTGAAAAATGCCGTTCAACTCCTCATTCAAGTCTTCTGGAATTCTTGGATGTGGCAGCATAAGATGAACAAGGTAAGTAGGGAGCAGAAACTAGGGTTATCACAGTAGGCAAATAAAGTAGAAAAGCACTTCTCCCCAGACTTACAGAGATGCATCCACCTGTGGCAAAAATTTGGATGAAAAGATATAAATGAAAGCCTCCCATTTTAAAATGCATGCCTGGGCTAGATGATTCACTGTTAAGAAAAGAGGGCTATACACTAAAGAAAGATTTTATATTATGGCAGAAAAATTCAGAAAGATAGAGGAACCTTGCAGGATTGTTGTGAGGATCAAGAAAGATAATGTATGTGAAAGCTTTTGAAAAATTATAAAGCACTCTATAGATACAAGTTATTATTCTTATTTCAGCATTTGCAGGGTAAGAAGTTGTATTTGATTTTAGACAGACAAGGCAGGAAAATTTGGTAAGGGGAGGGGAGAGACAAAATGAATTAATTTTCTCTCCCATAAAAAAGAGACAAAGGTAAAAGTAAGACATATAATTAAAGGGCCAAAAACATTTTCTTCCCTTCCAGGAAATCAGGGATTTGTGGGAGAGGCCCAAAAAAAAGATACAAAGAAGGTAGTTGGAAGATGAAACAATACAAAGCAATTTTAGGCACAGGTTCTACCTGTAGAACTGGGAATAACACTGGAAAATATTGACAGCAAGAATAGAGAAAGGAGGAAATGACACAAATAACAGATTAAAGAACAATTACAGAGGTATGGGTAATGTGAGAAAAATCGATATAGTGATAAGGTATGAAATAAATAGATCTTAAGATCCCTGATACATGCAATAAAGTTTATTTACATATGTACAAAAAAAAGCAAGAGAAGGGGTTTTGGGAGGGAGGTTGCATGAAGCTGAAGGATGAGGCTGAACAAATCAAAACTGGGTCATACGAAAACCTGGAATAATGGCTACATATCCCTTCCCCCTTTCTCTGTAACTGTGGGAGGCTGGCAAGAAAGAGGTAAAGATTTAGGGATTGCCCCTCTTACCAATTCCACTGTTGAAGCTGAAATGGGAGATTTAAAGGCTATATATATACCTGAAATGTTGAAAAATAGATGAATTCATTGACTGTGAGGAGATAGAGATGAACAAAAATCCATGACAAAAGGTTCTGTAAATAGGGGAGAAGGAGGATTTGCCTGACTCGAGTATTTCAGTACAATAATATTCTTTTCACCCCAAATTATTGGGGAATGTGATGGGGAGATATACCCAGCCATTTCATCAAAAGCCCTTTCAGAGAGAGGTGATGAATGGCTGCCAAAGCTTTTTCTCTTTCCTGGAAAGTTCATTGCACTGCATTTAATAATTGTTTCCCATTATTGTATGGCTGTCTTTTCCAAATAAATCTACCTGATTGGGATGGATTTGGACTGGGAATAACTGTTCCAGACTATTAGCCAGCACCTTTGCTGAGATCTCACAGTCCACATTTATTAAGAAGATTGGGTGATAATTCAGGTTGGGTTCTGGTCCTCTTCTCAGTTTAAGGATTACAATAATTAGTGCCCATCTTAAATACAAAAGTAGGATGTTCATCTCTTGCACAGTCTCATCTCTTCCTAGGAGGCCAGATACCAGTATTTTCCTTTGGGTACATGAGAAGACTATTGAAAACCAAAGAAATAATAATAAAACAAACAACAAGAAACAAAACAAAAACAAAATTCAAGGCTCTTGCTGTGTTTCAGGTGATAGGTGTATGACATAACTATATTTATACTTATTATTACCCTACATAAGTTACTTTGGATTTCCTATTATTTCTTTTTTTTTTCTTGTCTAGTTATTTTATTTTATTTTATTTTATTTTATTTTATTTTATTTTTTTATTTTTTTTATTTATTTTTTTATTTTGTAATGTTTAACAGTCACTGCCATACAATTGTGATTTTATTCCCCCCCACCTACCCCCCACTCCCCCCCTCCCTCCCCACGACTGCATACAATTCTGTATAGATTCTACATATACTTTCCTATTGAGTATATTTTCACTATAGTCATGCTATGTAGTCAGACTAAGATAAATGAAAGAAATCGTATAACAAATCAGAACATGATACACAAACACATACACATACACAAACATGATCTGCTACAATATGTGAGTGACTTCCATATTTCTCTCTCTGAGTGTGGCAGGCATTTTGCCTTGAGATCCTCCATTGGGATTTTTTTTTTTTTTTTTTTTGGTAAGAAGTTCTTGTGTTATTACAAAAATCTAAGTCTACCAGAAAAAACTCTCACACACTGTGGTTGTTGCTGTGCATAAAGTTCTCCTGGTTCTGCTCCTTTCACTCAGCATCAGGTCATATAAGTCCTTCCAGGCCTCTCTGAAGTCTTCTTGTTCATCATTTCTTATGGCACAATAGTACTCCATTACATTCATATACCATAATTTATTCAGCCATTCCCCAATTGATGGACATCCCCTTGACTTCCAGTTTTTGGCAACTACATAGACTGCTGCTATAAATATTTTTGTACATGTGGGACCCTTTCCCATTTTTATGATCTCTTGGGGATATAGTCCTAGTAGCGATATTGCTGGGTCAAAGGGTATGCACATTTTTGTAGCCCTTTGGGCATAGTTCCAAATTGCTCTCCAGAATGGTTGGATGCGCTCGCAGCTCCACCAACAATGAATTAGTGTTCCAACTTTCCCACATCCTCTCCAGCATTTATCATTTTCTTGTTCTGTCATGTTTGCCAATCTTATAGGTGTGATGTGGTACCTCAGAGTTGTTTTGATTTGCATCTCTCTAACCAATAGTGATTTAGAGCATTTTTTCATATGATTATAGATAGCTTTAATTTCTTCCTCTGAAAATTGCCTGTTCATATCCTTTGACCATTTATCAATTGGGGAATGACTTGTATGATTGTACATTTGGATCAGTTCTCTATATATTCTAGAAATGAGGCCTTTATCCCCGGATTTCCTATTATTTCTACCAGTTACCTGCAGAGGATGCATTATTCACTCTTTTAATTAATTTGGGTAGATTCTTATTCTCTGAATCGATGATTATTAAAATGAACTTTGGGGTAGATTTTTCCAGTGCCCAATTCTTTCCCTGGTACTTTTTAAGGCAAATCTTATCCTGTAACAATGTACTTTATTCATCTTTTTTTCTGAGTCAATTTGAATTTCATCAGAGTAATAGCTTTTGTTTTGAAATTGAACTTGAATATCATCTTGTTCCCCACCTCATTCTAAAAGTTAGGAAAAAAAATAGAGATTTAGAGACATTATATGACTTGATTGGGTTCATGGGGAAGAATTCAACTAATGTTTTGTTTTTGTTTTGTTTTGTTTTTTACTCCAAGTCCATAACACTTTTCACAACACGGACAGCATCTATTCCTATGGTAAAGATAGCATGATGATAGCATTTGATAGAGTTTTTTTTTAATCTTTTTAAGTGATTTTTATAATTTGATGTAAAATTTTTCAAATGTTTGCCATGGTCAGGACTCTTTGTTTAGGTGCTTAGGTACTTACATGTATATTAAGTCCAATGGACTCTGTCCTTAGCGAATATATCATTTTTGTCAGGAATATAGGCTATTACTGCAAGTGATATAATGCTATTGGAGTGAAAAATAGATATTAGGGATACAAACAAAGTGTTATAAGAGTTCATAGGAAGAGATCATTTCACCTGAGGACACAGGAGAAAAAAAATATAGATAGCATAGCATATGAGCTGGACATAGGAGATTTTCATAGAATATAAAGTTTTCACAAGGCGAGATGGTTGATGAGAAAGGAAACAGAGGACTTTTTAGCTGCAAAAGGAAGGCAGAAATATTTGTTAGTTCACTTTGCCTGAATAATAGACGATATGAAAGGAAGCAGTAAAGTATGGAGATGTAAGTCAGAACAAGAGTGTGATAGGTCTTGAGTGCCATGGTAAGGGGTTTGGACTTCATCTGGCAGGTAATCTAACAATAGTACATGGAATAAATTAGAGGGAGTTAAGATTAGAGTCAGACTGATTATATGGACTTTTCCACATCTTAGAACATATTGTTTTCATCACCATTCTTCTTGACCACCTTGACTTCTTCTTTTATGACCTTGATCCCTGTAGCAATAAGCACCCCAACGTACACAGGAGGGCCTGCTATCACAGGATTTGCATTTACAAAAGGAAAGGCAACTTTTAAGGGGTTAACAATCACTTTAATCAAACACATATATCATTCCTTTAACCAAGCACATATATCATTCACTTAGTTCAGGGGAATCAGCACTCTGAACTTCAAAGAAAATACAGAGAAATCAAAAAGTCAACAGACATGGCTTCCTCTGCCTGATCATAATTCAACAGATAGGTCCAACTATCTGACCATGGTTACCAGAAAGGGAAGCAGCACCAACATCTGGGTTTTCAAAGGCTGGGGGGCTTCTTAGCAGCTTCCCAGAATCCTCCTCAGGTCAAACAAACACTTCCAGTCAGTAAACCCCAAAGTAAAACCTCAACTCAGAGTATTTATACCCTTTTTAGAGACAGAGAGCATCACAACCCTTGAAAACTAGTGACTCATTAACAAAAGGTGTGGGTCTTACTGCAAATCTTCCCTTATCAAACTCCTTTTTCATGGGCAGGCCCATTAATGGGTGGGGAAGATCTTTAACCACATTAACAATACAAATACATCACACTGTTTCTAGTTAAAGAAACTCTGATTTTTGTACTTTACTCCCAGTAAAGACTCTTGACTGATAAAGGCAAGATACAATCCCAGGCACTTGATTATGCTAAAACAAAAACAACAAAAGATCTTATTTTGCTTGCCATCACAATCCCATCCCATCTCATCTTTTTTAGGAACTTGTTTTTTTTCTCTTCTCTTTAAGATATCTCAGTCTTTTGGCTTTCCAAGTTACCTACAAAAATGTTTTGGATTTCTCTATTCTCAAAACAAGCAAAATTTTTTCTGACATATCCTTAAATTATCATCTTATATCTCTTTTCCTCAACATTAGGAAACTTTTTTCATAGTCTACAATTTGGTTCTTCTACTTCCTCAGAACTTATTCAGACTTCCACCCCTTGCAGTGTGTGTTACAACTTCATCACTTGACTGAAATTGCTCTCTTAGAGGACACCAATGATTTCCTAATTGCTAAATTTGTTGTTCAGTCATGTCCAACTCTTTGTGACCCCCATGGACCACACTGTCTAGAGGAGTTTTCTTGGCAAGAATATTTAAGTGGTTTACTATTTCCTTCTCCAGTACATTAAAGGAAACAGAGGTTGTGACTTGCCTAGGGCCACATAGCTGGTAAGTTTTTGAGGCCAGATTTGAATTCAGGTCTTCTTCACTCCAGGACCAGAGTTCTATCCACTGAACCATTTAGCTCCTCCCAATTGCTAAATATTATACTGAATATTTTTATTCTCTGAGCACTCTGCAACATTTAACACTGCAAACCACTCCCTTTTCCTAGATAATTTCTCCCCAGCACAACTTCCACAATAATTTAATCCATGTTGGTTATATTGTAGAGATAGGTGAAAAGTGACTTGTCTACTATATAACACAACCAGTAACTGGTTGAGGTGAGATTTGAACTTGGTAGATTGTACTTCAACTCAAATGCTCTTTCGAGGAATTGGCTACATCCCTGAAAGAATAAGTGGGGTATTCTGACAATTTCCATATCCTCTTCTAAATAATTGAGGTGAGTAGACATTTCAAAAGATCAATGACCATCATTCATTTATTCAACAAATTTCTATAACTTTTAATTCACGAACCTAAAGTATTGAGCTGATCAAATGCATAGCTCAACACTTGAGAAAAATATCACATTTCAAACTCCGAGGCGTGTAGTGATTAAATTTCAAAATTCCAATGCCAAATACCGATTGTTGCAAGCATCCATGAAAAGGACTTTAGTATCAAAGACAGCAAATTTAAATATCTCAGGTTGACTCTGTAACCATGAAAATCAGGGGGGGAAATGGAATGTGATAATCCAGAAAGTTAAAGAGTTCAAGCTGTAACTGTCACATTAGCATATCTTATAAAGCTAAGCTTCATCAACATAAAAAGGACTGCACTAAAATAAAGACATTTGAAGCATTCCTGGAAAAAAAATTGAGATGCATAAATAATTTGACTTGCATACAATCACAGAAAAAGAGAGTACAGAATGAAATGAATTCTCCTGTGTTTATAGATTATTGTTTAAAATAAGTAACTGAGTAGAGCAAAAACAAAAGCAAGAAAAAGCAAACAAAGAGGGACTATCAAGGGACAGAATGGACCTAAAGTGATAAAAGATTAAAGGAAATTTCAAGAATCATGATGAGGGAAGGAGAAATGGATGAATTAATGGTCTGCTGGCTAAATCTTACACCCCCCTCTTATGGGAGAAATACCAGTGGGAAATCACTTGAACAAGAAGGTTTTCCTATGTACCAAGTACTGTGGGGCTATAAATACTAAAACAAAATAACCCCTTGTCTTCAAGGAGCTTACTGTAATAGAGGGAGACAAACATAGGAGAGTAGTGTTTTGGGAGGAGTCCTTTGGCTTGGAAAATTACAAGGATGATGGATATTAACACACTGGACAGTGGAGTACAGGTAAGGAAGGAGAAAGGATGAGGGTAAATGTCTAGCCACAAAGTCATTCAGAATATAGAGTAAAATGATAGGCAAGGACGGGGAAAATGTGTTCAGCCTGTTGTTTGAATAATAAGTCCTGTCTGAAAATTTCTTTGGAAGAAAAGTCAATGTGAATGGAGATAATGTAAAGAAGTTCATACAATTAGTTTTTGTTTGTTTGTTTGTTTCAGTGCAACACTAATACAACTTTAAGGAGAATTGGCAATAGGACATTTAGGAAGCAAGGTAGCGTACGATACTCTAGGACTTTTTAGCTCTAGTAACTAGTGAGAGGCCAATTGGCAAAGTGAAGGGATTTCTTTGAAGTAATATAGTACATTTAATCTAGAATGATCACTTATGATTTAATTATAACTTTTAATGCTAGAATTCTACTTCTCGTATCCTTAAATGTTAGAACTATCAGTAGTATGTATGTAATCCTACTATAATGTAAAAGTCATATTTAATTAAATTAATGTAACTGAGATAGTTCAGTTGGCTTAACTTGTTCATTTTCTCTAACTAAATATCAGCTTACACTAAAAATTTTATTAATCACAGTAATGAGAATTTTTATATTAAATATATATATTACATTTAGTTTAAACGTTAATAGTCTACATTAATTTAATAAATTGAGCTAAGGGAGTATATATGGAATAAGCCTTTCATGCAGATTTTATTGGTTGCTGCATAGTTAATAGACACTAATGTGATCAGAGCCTGGATGTGATCATAAGATCAGTAGTTAAAATGATTGAAATATAAATTAGGAGCTGGAATAATTGTTTGTTAGGAGCTCAGATAATAACTGTTTGGCAGTGCTTGGAGAGCTGAAGAAATAAAGCATTAAAATGTTCAGAGGTAGGCAAGCGGGAAAACACTTTGTGGCAGACAAAGACTGGAGATTTTGTTCCACTAATCGCAACTCTCCCTCCTTTTATGTCGACCATTTTCTTTCCCCCAGTAGACCCTTCTTCTCTACTCTGACCTCAGACATTTTTCTTTCCCTTTCTTCTGCCTCCTTTGCACTCATGGATTAGAACTCCTTATGGATGGTGACTGGTACTAATTGACTCTCTTTGCACATTAGGATTTTTTTCCCTCTGTGGGATTCTGTAGGAGAAATAACAGTGTCTCCCAGAACTATAGCGCTATTCTATCCAACGTGTAAAAATGCCACTCTGAGCCAAAGAATCATTTAGCTTTCTTCTTTTAAAGAAGGGGATCACTTGAAATGTCTTTCTCAACAAAGGAACCATAATAAATTTTCATACTCATTTGTGTATTGTGTAATTCTGTAAGGAGAGGGTCGATGATTGCTAATAAAATGGAAGCAATCTTGAATCAACGCCTGCATAGGCTTTAAGGTTAATTAAAGGAGAGCTCAATCAAATTTAATAAGATTTAATAAAATTTTCTGCTCCCTATAGCTATGAGAAGCTTTATTATTATTGGTCGCTGAGCCAGGATTTGAGGGCCATGAGGTACACCATGAAAACTTAGATAGCTTTGGTTTTTGACAATTAATTCCTCCTTCTCCCTTGAACTTTTGCCTTTTCTTTCAAATTCTTGGCTTAGATACTGAAAAATCATTCTTTTTTAATTCTGAATACTTGCCTCCTACTCTCCTCTCCAATTAATTCACCTGTCTCCCTCACCTTCTGTAATGTTTTTCTTTAGTTATTTATCTTAGTTGATTTGACTGGGAAGAGTCTTGCTCACTTTTCCACTGTTTTTTTCTTCTTCTTTTTGTGCAGATGAGCAATGTGTCCTCTCAATCTCTATAATGAATTCCTTAAGGAAGCTGGAGATTTCTGACAGCAATTTTTGAATGAAGACCCACAGATTTCCTTTCTCCCACTCCCCCGGAAACCCTATAATTTTAATATTACTTCTTCTTGATCTCTTCCCCAGATCAACTATTTTAACTTCTGTCCCATCTATGCTGTTGAAATACTCTTTTTGTATATAGCTTTATTTTATTTTCTTTGACTAATTCTTTATTAAAACAAACTTTTGTTGAGTACCTACTATGTGCAAGGAACTATGTACAAAAAATGTAAAATAAACTGACCTTCCAATTAAGGAAAACACCAGACAGATAAGTTTGGTAGAAAGTAAAATCTGATAAGGACAAAAACGCTATTCATATAGAGTTCGTTAAGAGATTTTGGAAAGAGAGTGATCATGACAAGGGAATTAGGGAAAGTCTAAAGAAGGAAGTGACACCTGACTTTGGTCTCAAAAGAAGAAAAGAATTTCAATGGGAGGCATGAATGAATTATGGGCTGTGCAAATGCAGAAGCAACAAAAGTCAGATTAAGACTGGAAATCAGCACTAGTGCACTTTGGCTGGAATGTAGAATAGCGGAGGGGAGCATTATTAAATTATATCTAGAAAGAGAGATTGGAGCCAGATCATGAAAGGCCTTAAGTGCCAGACTAAGGAATTTGCATCCTAAATTATAGGCAATAAGGAACCATAGAAGCAAATGTGACATGGTGGAAAACATGCTGGCCCTGGAGTTGGAGGATCTAGGTTTGAATGTCAGTTCTGCCACCCTCAGTAACTACTTAACATCTCTGGTCCTTAGCTTTCTAGTCTACAAAATTAAGATGTTGGGTCCTATGACTTTTGAGGAAGGAAGGACTTATAATTTAGGAAGATCATTTTGGCAGCTATGTGGAAAACAGTTGAGATATACAATAGACTAGATGCAGGGGTGGGGGATTAAGAGGCTGATGCAATAATCCAAGTGAGAGGTTATGGTGGCTTGAACTACAGTGGAGGAAGTGTTACTGTGAAAGAATGAATGGTGGTAAGAGACTTTATAGGGATAGAATTAACAAAACATCAAATAATTGGGTATCTAGGATGAGGGCAAAGAATAGTCAGAAATGACTGAGATTTTGACTTGAGGTTTTTCCACTTTAATGATCAAATCTCTCACATACATGTTTTTACCTCTTCATATGCCGTATGCCTCTTATACTTATTCTTCATCTTTTTGGCACCTTCATTCCCCCCATCTATAACATTGCACCTATGTTAACATGATTTTACTTTCTTCCCACTCTTGATCCAATAGTTAATGAATCCCACTGTATACTGGTCTTCTCTTCTTGATTCAGCTCACCTCATATTCTATTGATACTCCATCTACCACACTGGGTTACTTCCACTAATTGCTTCTTTCTTTCCTGATCACATGCCGCTGGATAGACGTCACATAACCAAACTAGCAGAATCCATTGTCAATTGAGATTATTTAATTTCAAAAGGGCTCTCACTGAATTAAGGCAATCCTTTCCCATCCTAATCAAGTTTGTATTCCCTCCCCTACAGAAGCTTATTCAAACCTTCACTTCTCTCCTCAAGACTCTCAACATTATCCTGTACCTTATCAGCCAAGGACTTACTGTATTTTATAGAAAATATGGACCATTTGCCATGAGCTCCCCCTTTTGCCTTTATGTACTGATCAAAATCTCTTGACATCGTCAATTACCCTGTAATTTACTCCAGCCTCTGATGAAGTGGTGAACTTCCTTGTCAAGGCCAACCTAATTACCAACTCAGTTACTTATGCACTTGATTTTATTTGTTCCGTGCAGTTTTCCCCTACAATGTCCCCATCATCTCTTTTCTTCAATCTCTTCCTAGATACTGATTTTTCCCTACTTTCTAACAACAATCTTGTCTGTCAATTCTTAGAAAAACTCATCACTAAGCCCTATAATCTCTTCAAATTATCATTTTACATCTCTTCTCCTTTTCATAGCCAAATTCCTAGAAAAAGTTTCTACCTTAACTTCTTCTCTGCCCATTTGCTGCTAAATTCCTTATTTTTTTTCCCATGGCTTCCCAATTTGCTAACAGCCTTTGAATTAAATGGGAACAATACATGAAAACATTACATGGGAACTAGTGTAGTACTCAGCTATTCAACCAATTCTTGTTCTTACCATATGAATAGCTTGAATACTTCGTTTTCTGATAATACAATTCCAAGATGATGTCTCTTTCATATTTTTTTTTGCATTTAGATTGTTATTGGCAATATCATTTTGTCTATTTGTGCTCTCTGAAACCTTGGAACTTGGATTCTTTGGATATTTTGATGATCCAAGATAACCATACATAGAGAATGTAACAAGATTTTTTTTTTTGAGAGGGGAACAACAGGGTTGGGGAGTGGACTGAGATTGTTATAAACATTATGTAGTAAAAAAATCTAGACCTCTCTTTCTCTCATTCATTTCTGTACCCAGATTGTTAAAATCTGAGCAACTCTTTTTACAAACAACCAAAAACAAAAATCTTATATTTTCTAAAGATTTTGATCTGTTGTATAATTGAAAAGATGCGTTCTGTCACAAAATATGGTTTGAAAAAAAAGCCTGCTTGTTCCTTTATATTTTTATGAAAATGACTTAAAAATGTGTATATTATTCTCTTAAAGATTTTATATCAATAATAGTAAATACATCAATAAACAAATAAGATAGCAGTCAACAATTAGTAATATACTGTTGATTGCCTTTCCTAAGCAGTTATCTTCTCCTGATTTTATTTTATTTTTGATATTCCTTTGGTATCTTCCTCTTCTTGTAATTGCTTATAAAATAGTCTCTGAAGGCTTTCATGATTGCTGCATATTCAGCATCAATTTCTCCTGTGTACTCAGTATGGTCCAGCTCCTCATTCTGATTTTGTTTTCTTGAAGAACCATTTAAAAAAAATCTCAGATAAACATAACGCTATTTGAGTCCAAATATAATGGTTATTTTTTTTTGATGGTGAAAATAGATCATTACATAAATGCTAATAAATCTGGTTCATTTCCCATCTATTTGTTAATTTCTTTTCAGTTTCATCAATGAATGCTTTAGAGGCAATGCAGCTTGGTTGGGGATTACTCTAAGCTGTCTTAAGATGTTAAGCCTTTTCTAAGTTTTATTGAGTGATATTTCTTATAATCTCCTATTTTCTATTTTCTATAGACATTAATTCATATTCCAAAACATTGTTGCCTTTAGGATCTATGTATCTCTGAGTGACAAGAAGATCAAGTGTCTGCTGGTGATGTGGTTTTTCTGTGTTAAATTTCTGCAGGAAATGTTGATAACTTATAATCAAAGTCAAAATTGCTGCATTTTCCCAAATCCTACTTTTTAAGAGTATTTTTGGTACAGTTTAAAGGCTTGGTTGCAGTGTTCTTTTTTCAACATTTTTTCCTCCTAATTTGATGTTGAAATTTATCTTTTCTCTAAATTGTAGTTGTTTTGATTTAAACTAGCTCATCTCTATCTGCCTCAATTACCATCTTTAAAATGAAGATATAACAGCACCTATCTCTTAGGGTTGGCATATGAACTGAGTAAGATAATTTTAAAATATAACTAAATTTATTTATTTTCAGTTTTCAACATCCACTTCCACAAAGTTTTGAATTTCGTATTTTCTCCCCATATCCCCCTCTCTCCCCACCCTAGGACAGCATTTTTCCTCTAATCTACCCTCCCTTCTATCATTTCCCCGCCCCCATCCTCTTCCCTTCTATTTTCCTGTAAGGCAAGATAGATTTCTATACCTCATTGTCTATTATCTTATTTCCTAGTTGCACGTAAAACAATTTTTAACATTCACTTTTAAAGCTTTGAGTTCCACATATGAGATAATATTTTTAAAGTGCTTTGCAAACCTTATGGTACTATGTAAATGTTATCTTATTCTTATTTTTATCTAGCACAGTGCATTGTACATGGACACAGTAAAACTATTTCCACTAAGTCCTTTATTTTCCTTTCAGAGGAGAACCTTTGACCCACCCTTTCATTTAGTTGCAACTTCCTTTTATCTTTCATATAGCTCAGTTCTTTCGACAATATGTTAATCTATTGGTCATTGGACAACGATAAAACATTTTGAGTACTAACAGTGAAGTGAATGTCTACAGTTTTTTTTTTTTAAAAGTGATTCTTTGGAGTCTGTTCACTCTCTTTCTACACCTCTTCCTCTATTACTATGGAAGTGGAAAGGGGACTGCATAGGACTACGGGCTGTTATTTTTCTGTGTTTCATGGGTTGCCATGGCCACAAAAATTAACAGTCCTACTGATGATGATTCTCTCCACCTTATCTAAGTTGGTTTTCAGACAGCAGAATCAATCTGTTTCCATTAAAACCTTTCTAGCTAGAGATAATCTGGCATAGATTACATTTTTTAGCATGGCCTTTGAGAATTCAGGGTTGCCTCTGTGCCATGAGGAGGTTTTGGAGCAGGACTACATACAGCTTGATGTGTATTTTTGTCTTTGTGTCTCCATCAAATAACACACTGCTTGCCACATAATAGTCATTTAATAAGCTCTTGATTAATTGATATTCCTGAAATTAATTAATGAAACTGGCCCATCTGATTCATATTAACATCTTTTTCTGAGCTATTCCAACCTTTTAAAAAAGTACTTTATGGATTTACACTCACAGAAGGCAATGAGGGGCAGTGGGCAGAACGGATTTAGAGTCAGAGGATATGAATTTGAACCTCAGTGATGCCATTGATTACCCATGTGACTCTGGCCAAGTCATTTGAACTTCTGGCCTTCATTTCCTTCCATTTAAAAATGAAGTGGACTAGTTGTCTTCAAAGGTCCATTAAACATGATCCTACGTTATATATCTGACACCTCCACCAACGTCAGGCTACTTGGACTTGTTCATGGATGTTGTGCTTTGCTCTAATGTTTGAGTGTTGTTCTGGTCATTTTCAGCCTCTGGATCAGTTGAAGTCCTGCCTTAGGTTACTGTTATATACTTTCTTTTCTTTTTCAGTTAGAGTCATTTTTAAGTGTTTATTGAAAAATTTAGCACTGACTTTTTTTTTTACATGGATTACTTTATATGGCAAAAATAAGAAGCAAACAAAAAACAACCAGAAAATCCAGAAGAATAAATTGCTCCTTGTTCCCTCATTCTCATTGAGCTGTAAGTTGCCCCACTCCCTTAGACTCTTCTCCCTCTTTTCCAGAACACATAAGGATTCATAGTACCTGCTTAAAACCATACATGATACATTGGATCTGACTCTAATTTTTTTCTCCCATGCTTCCATGAAAAAAATTCAGTTCTCATTGGTAGGTCTGGGAACCACTTAGTGGCAACATTTTAGCAAAATGGGTGGGGAGGCAAGAGCTGGGATAACTATTTATTTCATAGCCCTGTGTACTCATTTGTATTAGACTGAGAAGACTGAAGGAAAAAAATAATCATGCCAATGAGGGAGAGCTGAGAGACTGGCATTATTAGAGAGGAATTGGGAAGGATTTTGCCCATTTTTAAAAGATGGTTCCATGCCAAAAAGGAAAAACAAAAATAAAACATTTCAAATAATCAACAATTCAAATACAGTTGAAAACCATAAAAGCTAGATTCAAATGCTGGACTCTAAATGTTTCCAGAAATTGAACAATGACCCCCGGCATCCTTCCAGAGAAACTGGTATATGTTAGATCCTAGGAGTAACTGTAGTGACAGCAGACGTTGCTCCATTTGCAGCTTCTCCATTTCAAAAATTACTAGAAGAGCCAGGACCATGAAAGATGTGGTCCCCATCCACAATGCTGCCCTTGAGAACTTATACATTTTCTGGACCATAGGGAGGACCAGGTCGATGGTGACCCCACCTCTGGATATGATATTTTATGGCAGCATAGGTCAGACCCCACAGTCTCTGCCAGGATCTCATATAGCTCATCACCATTGTCCCCTTCCAGCTCCTCAGACTTCTTAGTACTGATTTTCTGGAGCAGCTGATTCAGGCATCTGTCTCTCTTAATCTTCTTGCCATTAAATTTGAAAATCATGTGAAGGATAGGCTCACTCAAGCCAGCTGACGCTTGTCTTCTTGATTTTGACAATAAGGAGTCAACATAGGTGGTTCCAGTTGTGGAAAGTGGGCAGAGGTACGTGTGTTAATGTGGGGGGTAGAGAGAACATAAGGACTTAGGCATTAGATATGATCCATGAAAAGGAAAATTCACAGCATTGTATTCACATACTGGGGCAGTCTCTGAGATCAAAGAGACACCCTTCATCCTTTCTACCCCCACCCTCCCAGATACTGCTTGGCAATCCTTTTTCACAGGGACAAATTTGCTTCTAGTAGCTTAAACACAGTGGAACGGTAAATGAACAAAGGCCAATTCACCTGGATTCCCATATGAAATGAGAATCAGACTATTTATCTTCTTAGTATCTGTCCCATTCATTTTCTCACGAAAATGTTATATCATGTACCCATTTTTAATTTACAGGCTTCTTGGTTTCTGAATAACTTTTTCCATTTTGTCTTTACATATCCTTATTTTGATCAGTTTTCTTTTTCTGCATCAATGCACAGTCTTCTGAGCTGTCTCATTTTAATAACAATACCAACCCTTTTATGGTGCTTTATAGCTTTATTAAAGCTCATTGTTTTCTGTTCAGATTTCTAATCTATTTGTTGAGGTCAGTTGGTGCCATTTTATACACTCACAGGTTCTTGCCAAAGGTAGTGCTTGGTTGAATTTAATTAATGCATTGTTTCCATTCCCTTCAAATCATAAATAACAATGTTCAATAAATTAGGTCTTAATACTTGTCCCTTTCATACCTGGCAGAATAACTCCCTGCAATTAAAACCAGCCATTGATCAGTCTTTTGGCTCATCCCTTAGCATGTATCATTTCTCAAAGTCCTTTCCGAACACCAAGCTTTTTGTAGCCACATTTTTTAAAACAGATTGCAGCTTCTTCACATATACATTTATATCGCTCTTTATCCAATACTGATGATGAGGGAAAATGTTTTTATCAAGGAAGAGAAGGGAAGGCAGATTCTGGACCCAGCTCTGTCAACAACTCGCTGGATGACCTTAGACAAGTCTCTTCAACTTTGGGTAAAATAAGGGTTTAGACTAGATGGCTAGTCCATCCACTAAGTCCTAGAGTTCTCTTCTAGTTACACGAGTTTGTTCTCCTTCCTCTTCTTTTCTTTAGCTGTGTCTCAAATTTATTGGCAAGATCAAAGTCATATTCTTCTGTGTTCCCAGCTTCTATGTCTAAAATATAGAAGCTGCTAGAGTTTATTAAAAAAAGTTGATGTGATTATTTTCCCAGGGTACTGTTTCTTTACACATAAAAATGAAACTCATTCCTTCAAGAAAGTGTTTCAGTTTTACTTTCATCAAATAGTTAAAGAGAAAAAGGCTTTTAGCATCTCATTTCACTTACATACACACGGCCCATTATAACCTGCATAAACAAGGATGACAAGTTGAGATTAATGAGAGGCCCAAAGTGACAGAACAATTTAATTGTCAGAAATTGTAGGAGCTGAACTTTACCAGTGTATTTATATAAGACTGCCATAGCCTAAAAACTACCCTAATTGATTATGACCAATAAGTAATAACACAGAAAGCAGTTTTCTGGTATACAAATAACAAATGACCCATAATAGTTAATTGAGGTATTAAGATTCATAAGGGAGGAATATTAGATTGACAAGATAAATGACTTATAATGCAGGGCAAATAATTTCAGAGTTCATATGCCTAAGTACAATACTGTATATCAGCTACCTGATGAAGAAAAGAAAATTTCTTTTTCTTTTTCTTTTTTTTAATAAATAATTCTCCTAGCTCACAGAATATCTGAGCATTACTATTGGTCCACTTTTGTTAGCATCACATTAGTGTCTCAGTCAAAAGCAGCCTCTCTAGAGATTCATCTCACTGATTATAATACAATATATTAAATATAAGAACTCCCCCTTTCTTTCCTTCTTTTCTTCTCTCTCACTATCCTTCCTTTGTCCTCCCTCTCTCCTTCGCTCCTTCCCTTCTCTCTTCTTTCCTTCTTTTCTTCTTCCTTCCTTCCTTCCTTCCTCCTTCCTTCCTTCCTTCCTTCCTTCCTTCCTTCCTTTCTTTCTTTCTTTCTTTCTTTCTTTCTTTCTTTCTTTCTTTCTTTCTTTCCTTCCTTCCTTCCTTCCTTCCTTCCTTCCTTCCTTCCTTCCTTCCTTCCTTCCTTCCTTCCTTCCTTCCTTCTTTCTTTCTTTCTTTCTTTCTTTCTTTCTTTCTTTCTTTCTTTCTTTCTCTTTCTTTCCCAGTATTTAACACTGTGCCTAGAACACTGGAAGCATTTTGTAAATGCTTGCTGACTGATCTATACCATAGTTATAATCCTGACACCTTATAGCACTTAAGGCATGGAGAAGATTGGGAGGGAAAGGTAGTCTTGATATCCAGAAGTCAACTATTTTGACAGCTATAAAAAAATGACTCTTGGAGATAGAGTTCTTATGGATCCAGGCTTTTGGTTAGTCTAATGGTTGGTACATTCCATATTTTTCCACATCTCTCATACTCAGGACTGGACTTACAAATGGACAGATGCTACGTGATTTGAGAGACATCTGACAAATCCCATGGCTTGCAAACAACTCTCTCACTTGGGAACTGAAATTCTATCAATATAGATGGAGTTCTTTGGGTATTTGAGGCTTTTTAGTAGAATTTAGAAGAATTCCATCTTAAAACACAAATTCTTTGGAAAAGAAGTGAAGTTCACATCAGCTAACTCTTTAACATTACCGAGAAAAAGGTTGTTGGTGAATGGTTAAAAATACTAGGTGATAGGATTTGAGGGAATGGTTTGATGGCAGAGCTTCCAGGAGATGGAAAGTGGGAATTTAGAAAAAAGATTCCCTAACAATTTCTGACTAAGAACTGTATATGGAAAATGCAGTTTAAAAATGTTTTAAAATACATGGAGCTAAAATCAACAGCAGGATTTTGCATAAGCTATTGTATATGTCTAAAAGCACTGAGGTTGTAATTAGTACTTATGTAATCTTCACAAACAGGCACACTATAATTTGGACTTTGGAATTTCTTCTTCAGTAATTTAGTTCAAGTGATAAGAAATGGCCAAGAGCCTTGCTCACATAAAGGTGCTAAAGCCTCCAAACTATTTTATTTTAAATTCAGTTTGGGCATCTTTCCTGATATTATTCTCCTAAAATCAACCAAGATGAAATTTCAAATACTCTAAAGGCTACCTCTCTTTCTGGCATTGGCATCATGTTTGACCATTTTTGAATAGTGAAATTCTATCCCTTTAGACTCACGTCTTTAAGTCTTGGGAAGGACAGAATTTAATTGAGACCTTTGTTAGAATGTTATATTAACGAGGCTAAAAAGTTGATTCCTGTATAATCTAGTTCATACCACTTTTTTCTACATGCATAGAAATATTTCCCCATTAATTCCCATAAATATTTTCAATAAAGAAAGAATGTGACCAGGTAAAAAATATATAAAGTGATTAACACAAATCCATCTCTATTACTGTAAAAATAAAGAGTATAATGGTGGATCAATAATTATTATGTTCAAACATGGGGACAACTCAACGTATTTTAAAAGTGGTCCAAAAAAAACTTCAAATTGGTACAGTCAAACATCCCACAAATCAGCTAAGACAATGTGGTATAACAGATAGAGTGAATCTCGAAGCCAGGAAAATCTGGATCAAATCTTGTCTCTGATACACATTGGCTCTGTGACACTGGGAAAGTCTTGTAATCTTTCATTGCTCTAGGCAACTCTGACTTTAAGTTGCCAGCAAAGTTCTAACCTGCACTAATAGGTGTTTTCCTTACCTCAGAGTTTCCCATACCAATGAAATCAGAGGTCCATTCTCTAGCTATAAACTGTCCTTTGTTTGAACTGTGCTAATTTAGAATTTTTGATGACATTTACCAATACTTTAGCTGTATGGAAGTGGTTGGTTAAGTAAACTAAATGGTAGTTTTTGGTCCCCTGATTTCCTAGGCCAGTGCTTTTCTTATCCCATGCTGTCAATCTAACCTAACTAGCTCATTTCTGCTTTTAATGGACACAGACACCAGTTGGGGAAATATGTTCTTCAAATTTCATGAAACTTCTCCCCTGCCCCATTCTTTCTCCCTCATATTTTGCTTCTTACATCATGTCCAGGATAAATGTTGAAGTCCAAGGTAACAGCAGTTTTGTAAAGTAGCAGTTACACATTCCAGCTTGAATCTGGCACTTTCACTTGGTGAGTCCAAAACAGTTCTGTTTGACAGCCTCTTACACGCAGGCTTGAAAAATAACCTATTTAGCATTCCCCAGTCTCAGCTCATGATTTCACTGGGAAACTATGCAAAAGATACTTTGGAAATAAATATACACAAAAAATTACAACTCTGTTTGAATGACCCTCTACCTTGGAATGTCTAGAACTGTGAGAATTATAAGGTCAGGAAATATATCCAGGCCTTGTTGCTTGAAAAGTTACCATTCCTTATTTGGAATCTGCACAGACATGTAAACTGAAGTTATATAAACTAAATGGAAGGGTTTTTTTTCCCCTACTGCTTACATGCCTTGTCCTTGACCTATCCCATTTATAGTTTCCTTTAAGATACTATGCATTTCAAGTTCATTTGTTTCCTAATAGCCTTCCAACAATGATTTTCAGACCAAGGCTGTACTTTACAAAAAAGTTTGGCTCTTCAAGCTAAGACCAAATATTGGCATGCTAGAAGAAGTGTAGTTCAGTCAGAGGAATTGGACCGTTGTTTCGGCAGAATCTTTTGTTCACTAATAATTCTGGGATCTTTCTACAGAAGCCCGGGTAAAGCTTATTGGTTACCACTGGAACTTTCCAAGTACAGGCAGATGAGGTATTTAGTCTGACTTTCTCTAAAATATAAGACAAGCAAATTCAGACAAGCACATGCAGAACAAGAAACATTTTCTTAACCCATTTCCTTTATGAAGTATTTAATAGATTGACAAACTGCATTCTTTAAACTAAAAATAGACCCTTCCTATAAAGGTATAATTGCTTTCTTTCACAACGTAATATAGAGTCTTTTTTTGTAATCCTAACTTAGAGAAGGCAATTTATAACGTAACTGATTAACACAAACCACAGAGCTGATTCAAACCAAATTTTCACTTCATTGATTAGACAGACATCTGAAAATTGAGGCAGGAATGCAAGAGCTCCCTAATAAGATTCAAAGTGCTTATAGAGGACAATACATCAAAATGTTTCTGGGCTTTCTCTTTCTTCTAGTCTGGAGGCCTGTTGGAAAAACTCTCACTTTAATCTGTAACTTCTAGCCTTTCTTGGCACCTACATGACTTTCTTAGATTTAACCAGTATAAGGAGAAGGAGGTTAGAATCAAAGTACGTTTCAAGGCCTACAAAGTTACTATTGCAAATGGTGTGAGTTTGAAAAGGTTGTTTATAGACTTGGTGTTTGGAACTTCCATCACATTTTCCAATGGAAAGGCTTATAAATGGTATCTTATATGCTCTGGAACATAGTAGGCACTTAAATTTTATTGAGTGTATGGACTGTCTCTGAGAGCTGTTTAACCCATTTCATTTCCCTTATCAGTGCTTTCACCTGAATTGTCCTCCATGATCAAAATGTGTACTCTATCTGGGCCTGGTAGCATCCTCCTCTTCTTTCAAGGCTTAGCTCAGATGCTGCATCCTCTGTGCCTTCCTTCCTTTCATTCCCTCAGTTCCTAGTCCTCTCTTCTTCCTCAAACTTTCCTCAAGAACTTGCACCTTTCTCTCGTCACCTCCTTGGATTATGCATCCTCCGTGAAGCTGCATGTTGCCATTAGATGGTTGGCTCCTTGAAGGTAGAGGTTGTTTAATTTTGTCTTTATAGTCCTAGAGACAAACAAAGTGACTTTTGCTCTGTAGGAATTTAGTGAGGGTCTGTTGAATTGGATTGAATTCTATTTGAATACTCCAAACGAACTAAATCTTCCTGCTCTGCTCAAGGCAGAGATTGCTGTCTACCTGGGAGAGAGGAGGGAAAGATTCCAGAGAGAGCTATTGATACTCCCTTGTATGCTCCCCATTTATACTTTGAGATCTCCTATCTATATATCTTTCATAGGCAGCACATATCTTACCCTTAGTCCTATTATAGGGGTGGGGAACCTATGGCCTCAAGGCCACATGTGGTCCTCTAACTCCTCAAGTGTGGCCTTCTAAATCCAAATCCAACTCCTAAGTTTGGATTCAAAGGACTGTACTTGAGGACCTAGAGGGTCACATGTGGCCTCAAGACTGCAGGTTCCCCACTCATATACACTCTCTTCCACAAGCATATCCAGATGAATGAAGTACATATTAAAGGGGGAGAGGTGACTCCCAATGATCAGCTAGGATGTACTAGCTAGGGGGAGTAAGTACATCATCCTGTGGTACAAAGAATATCAGATTGAGAATCAGGAGACTTATGTGGGAGTCCTGGTCATAGCACTTATTAAGTATATGACCTTAGACAAGTTTTACAAGCTTTATGAAGTTGAATTATCTCATCTGTAAAATCTGGCCTTTGGACTTGATGAATTCTAAGGTTTTATCCAGCTTGAAAACTTTATAAACCAGGCCATCAAATAGATGAAAGTGAAAGGAGACTTTAGCGGTGACCAGGATTTCTTGCAGCAATGTTGGAGAAGAAAAGAAGGGTCAAAGTAATCTCACAGACTCAGGGTCATGGAATAAATGGTCTTGAACTAGGAATGCTCTGGGTCATTTTGTATCATATATACGTACTTATTTGTACTTGTATCTATGGACACATATTTGGAAGGAGGTATATATTCACACACATACCTTTACTTGGTTGTTCTAAATCCAGTGATTCATTAAGTGCCTAGGATATGCACAACTCTGAGGGGAACCCAATCTTAGACACACAGAACTGCCTAATATGATTATCATTTTCTTCTATAGCCTGGACACTGACTACTCATGTTGCTTCCTTCTAATGGCAGGATTTCCTGTAAGGGACTTGATACTCTGCATCAGTCTAATTATTTTGTTACCAAAACAAATATATATTTTATGTTTTGGAAAGATTAAGAGATGAAAGATTAGAAAATCGGTGCATATTGCCTGGAGACACAAATATTGAGAATCCTGCATGTTCCTGCTTCATTTGAAAATACCACTTGGATTTTTTATAGACTCTGATCATTTAAACCCTGAAATTGAAAGATGGACTTACTTTGACTTTGGTAAACCTGATCTTATGGGATTGTAGACCAATGTTCACTAGGCATTTGTGTGATTCTCCTTAAAAGACTGATAATCTAATAATGCTTAACATTTTCCATTTTTAAGTAAACTGGCTTCGAAATATTTCCTACAGCTAATGCATGATTCGTTTAAGCATTCCAGTTAAATCTAATCTTTCACTCCTGTTGATGCTGATCCATATCTTTGGATGGTTAATTTACTGGCTTTCCAACAAAGTTCAATTATTGTTGCATGTCTGATCAAGCTTAGCCATGATTTTCTATACTATATTAGTCAAAGTAATGTTTATGAGAGCCAAGTCATATTTATGAACCTTCATGATTAACTGAAAATTTCCCCATGTGGCATTTCAATCCACAAATGTGTTTTGATTAGAGAAGGGACAATTATTCTATTTGCATCTGTTTCCAACACAAACTACACAGTTTTCACCTCTTTGAAGTTATATAAATAGAGAAAAAATGCAGGTTCTTAGTCTGATTGACGATGGAGCTGCTAGTGACCACGCTTTATGACCATTCCAACCCTAATCTTATTTCTTCCTTGTGACACATGACTTCAAAATAGTTTTCTGTATGGATAATTACCTTAATTGTTCCTATTCTCAGAAGTATCGTTAGGCTATTATCCATTATGCTGCATAAAATTGATCATTGTGTACTGCTCTAATCTACTTGATCCTCTTTATGACTGGTCCTCTGAATGTTTAGATTTAACACCTGACAAATGTTACAAATATGGAAAGAGAATGAGTAAATAGAATCAAAATGCAATGCATTTCACATAGATAGATAGATAGATAGATAGATAGATAGATAGATAGATAGATAGATAATTGTTAACTTTCTCAAAAGCTCCCATATGTTCCAAAGTGTTTGCCTTGGGATAGATATCTTTAGAAAAAATTTAGTTCGCTATAGATTACTTGTGCAAGACATATTACATCTTCAGTCATTAGAGTCTGCTTTATTGATACTACGTCTGCATGATCAGCAGTCCAGGATGGTCTTGAACACTATTCTAGTCATAACTTTTACTCAAATCAATCTTCATGGCACCTCACTAGAGATCCGAATGCGTTTGCTCACTCCAATAGTGTTGCTTTATAGGTAGGCCTTGCTGATCAGCTTGACTGAAAGTTTCCATCACAATAGCTCCCCAAAGTTTTCTACTTCTTTGTGTATGTGGCCAGATAGAATCCTTTAGGAACCTCTCTGTGGGACTGAAATTATTAGTGTATTTGGCAGTTAGAATGATACATCCTTTATGGTGACTTGTTCTTTACCACCAACTACTTCCCTGGGGTTGATGGTACTTGGTAGAGGTTCATATTGAGTTATGGACTAAAATTATCTCCATTAGCCAAGAGCAGTGAATGGTAGGTACCTATAGGAATGTTTATTATGATTTTAAACAGATAAGTTAGAATCCATAGTTACAATATCTTTCTTTAACAGTTTTCATTCTTGGGACCCATTCTTTGGTTCTGTCTAATTAGATATGTTTCAGATTTTTTTTCTGACATGTGAAAGTCTTTGGTTGAACTGACACCTCCTTTAAAATTTTTTGACTCACTACAATCCATGTCGAACCCCCTTTTCATGTCAGAATGCTAGCTTTAATAAATCAGTTCTCTCAAATTGAATAAATCTATTTAAATACTTATAAAATATTAAGGATGCATTTGGGAAAAGCCTCTAAGGTTATTGTGGCACCCATGTACCGCACAGTAACTAATTTATTAAGCAGTTTGCAAACCTGGGAAGAAAGGAAAAAGAAAAATGGTTTCATAAACCAAGAGCAGAAGCCAATTTTTCAGCTCGGATGATGAAAGGAAGCATGCATTTCTAATCAAAAAGACAGATAAGCCTTCTCTCTCCCACCATTCCCTCACCAGCAAAGTGCCTTTTCATCATCAACAACACTCCATTTCTAATGTCTGCCCGGGCCTTTCTGCACCTTCTCCATACACTAGTAATGTACACAGAGCATCCCTTTGAAACAAGACCCCATTAACTGTAGCAGACTACCTTTTCAGTTGACGTTCTTCTGTTGGAAGTCATCAACGGAGTGTTAAATCATTCCTACTGGGCATGCTCAAAACCCTGTCAGTGGGATAAACTGATATTTGGAGCCATAGCATGAAAATTGCTTTTCAACCCCCTTGAAGGACAGTTAAAAAAAAAAGGAAAGGAAAAGGGGAAGGTCATAAACTAGACAGGTAACACCAAACTCATTTCTTTTAAACTCAGACCATTTTATTTCTTCATTGAATTTCTTTATGTGATCAGTTTCAGATCTCTGCCTAATGTACTTGACTGCAATCCCCTCCTTACATGGGTGCATGTGTAACCCAACCAATACCACTGGTCAGAATCCCTACTTCATTCTGTTTTTCTTTATTCTTAAAAGCATCCTCTCATGCTGAACAAAAACACTGGAAGAGGACAACTCTTATTTTTTAATAGCCTCTACTTTTACCATTTGTGATATAAAAATTGCCTTAACAGCATTTAACATGATGTCAATAGACTAGGGTGTAGCTGATGGCAACAAAGATCCAAAGATAATCAAGATTCATATAGCCTTCCTTGATTTTAATGTTTTAATGTTCTTATTTCTTAGAACTTATGTATTACTTTCCACACTTTGCCTTAAACCATAATTAATTTGTTCATCTATATTAAGGTTTTAATGGTATTTAGAGAGAACTACATTTAACATAGAAGTTGTAATCAAAAAGAAATGAACTATTTTAGAGGTGATAGAGTTGTTAGACATTTTAAAGACATGATTTACAGGGGCCACAATGGCTTATAACTCACTCCGTCTCCTTCTCCTAAGTTGAGTTACATACTAAGACAATAAACAATGCAGTCAATGATACCACATAGTTGATTGGGAGAGAGTTTTTTTCCCTTTTCCTAGATGAAGGGGAGAGAAACCTCATTTTCCAAGAGAACACCTATTTGTGTCCAGTCAACTCATTTGTTATTTTAGGCCCAGATTCCTAAACCGGTTCCCTTACGAAGTTACTTACAACATGTTACTATCTCCTTGCCCTATGATGTAGCTGGTCAGGGCATGCTCAGAAACAAGGCTTTAGATAATTATTTTCCCGCCATTGGGTGTGGTAGAGGGATCTAGAAACTGTCGTCTTTACTAGCCATCAGGGTGACACTTCACAACAGCTCTGAGTAATGCAGTGGAGATTAAGACCAAATTGAGTATTGCCATTTCTGAGGGTAATCAATTTTCATGCCATTGTAAAAGGCGTCCAACATTTCTCACCGCAGCTTGGGTTTCTACATGACTTTTCCAGATTTTGGTGGATTGCTTGTTCCTTTCCCCAACTATGAGATACAGATGATACAGAAGCATCCCAAACCAATGGAAGAACACTTAAAATCACACGTGCACACATACATACACACATACACATACACACACACACAAACTCAGCATGCCTAATCATCCTCAGATGAGCATTTTGTTGGGTTGAATGAATGAATATTTTTATTTTCTTAATGCAAAAGCTGGAGAACATACTGCAAATAAACAGGGAAGTGGTTGGGTAGAAAGGGTTAAGATTCTGGAACTTAAGGCTTGTGGGGGTTGTGGGATTGAGGTAGAGGGTGAGGGTGGGGGTGGAGTTGGGATCAACAAGTCTGAAGCCCAGGGAAGGTTATCTCTGCTTTTGTGCAGGCTGGTTTTAATCACTTTCTTGTACCTCTCCCTGACTTCATTTATCAAACCTTCACATAAAAGTTGCAAAGTGAGGTTATTCAGCGGGTACCCTCATCCGTCTCAGATTATTGACCAGGGTGGTTTATTGCAGAAGCCAATCTTGGGGGATGGCATTCTTCTGTTTCCAACAAGCAGTCTGCTTTTGTTTTATATTGTAATTGCCCAGACCCAAATTGGAATTGAGTGCAACTCCAAGTCCTTCCAGACTGTTGGATGCTGCTTCTGGGTGTGAGTGCTTGAGATTTCCTCTTTGGAGGATTTACTGATTTGAAACAAATCCCTCGGCTTTGGTCCTAAATCACGTAATTTTGATTGTAAAATGATCAGAGATATACAGAAAACTCTAAAACTAAAGTGCTAGTCCCAACTTTTCTCTTGGTGATATTTATCTAAGTTCTTATCCACTGCTTTCTACGTAGTTCTCTCTCGTGAAATTTAAACAATCTATTTGTTCAGCAAAAGAAACAACTTCCTAATTTGGAGGGATAGTGGAGCCTGTGGGGAAGTGAGTGAGGGTGACACTAGAAGTGTCCTCAAGGAAAGTTATATAATAATGGTTGACATTTTAGAATCTTTGCCACATTAAGGAATCACAGTAAGATGTTTACTAATGCCTAGGGACACTAGATGCATAGCATCATAGAAGAATTTGTTGACAAGAACTGTGTCAAGTTTATCAGAAGTTCAACTGCTATAATGGAGAAGGGCCCAGGAGAGTCCAGCTATAATGTCATATTCAATGAGAGTGAGGGCAAGCAAATCTGAAGGAAACTGGGATTTTCTAATGTGCATTGCTAAATTGTCTTCTTTTTTGAGGGTGGATAAGAGGCAAAAAGGACTGAGAGATGAAACCTGAAAATTCAATTTAGGGTGGGACTGCTTAATGATGGGAATGCATAAGAATGTAAGTGGGTGAAAGAGTAATAGACATATTTAAAGAACAGGAGTGTATACGTCTTTGTGAGATATAGGAACTCAGAAAATATTTTGGGAGGAGCCTATGGGAGGGGTGGCATGTTCTTACATTAAGAAATAGAGTATCTCCTCGCTGTCTTGGGATCAATTGAAATATGTAGACATGAGTAAGAGGAGAATGACAAATGAGGTTACCTAAATGATTGTGAAGGGAAAGAATGAGGACATGAGTAAGTAGGTGCAGGAAAGAATCAGATATATATGAATATTTGATAGAGTTCCTATTCCTCAGGTGGTAATGGACTTGTCCATAAAATATGGAAAGTCAAAGTCCCTCTGTAGTCCCCTGATAACAAGGAGTTCCAAATGCCTGTGATATTCAACATAGGTCTGAATAATGAATCTAGATGTTTATGTGAATACAAATTTTTGAAGCTCATTGCCATACATCTAGGCAGATAACTTTATAAAAGACAAACAAAACCAAACCTGAATTTCTTATTTAATATATTGGGATGACATCCCTCCCCACTCCCAAATGAGGAAGAATTTTTTCCTCTTTTACTCTGATCCTAAAGATGATAACAATTCTTAAATCCAGGCCAAGCTAAGATTGTGAGAGGCACAATGGAAATGAAAAATGAACATGAAGTCAGAAGATATGAGTTTGTGATCTTATTCTGTTTCACCACTTACTACTGAACATGTGATCCTGAGTAAAATTTGAGCCTGTTTGCCTAGTTATAAATCAGAATAATATCATCTGCCTCACTCTCACCACAATACTATTGTAAGGTTAAAATAGGAGAGGTTTCCCAAATTCGTGCAACAATGGACCACTTCCATATACTGAAATATCCTTTCATAAAATCATTTAGTCAAATAAATTGTTCAAATTATATTATATTGAAGTAAAAGAAAACATTTAATATGATTTTAATAACAACAAAATATTAAACACAATACATTGTCAAAATGTAGTGTCATTGGTGACATTGTTACTCAATTATTCAATTATTGATAAAGACATTTTATTAACTAACAGTTACAGCAGAAACCATTGTTTAACATGAATAAAATATAAGTAATTACAAAATGTATATCACTTACGTAAAACAGAAAACTGTTCATTCAGCTGTAACTAATGCAAATGTAAGTGCAACCAAGAGTAAACGTTTCAGACTCCTTTGATGTACTGTCAATCACAAGATAAATCTATTAATAATTCTTCAGGCAGAACAGAATCATTTTGTTGTTGTGGTTCTTCAATAATTTAGTCATGTCTAGTACTTCCATGGGGTTTTCTTAGTAAAAATACTGGAGAGGTTTGTCATTTCCTTTTCCACTGAATTAAGGCAAGGAGAAGGCAAGTGATGAGAAATTTATCTACAGACTAGTGAAATGATTAATGGGCAGGGGAGTTATCTTCTTTAATTTCATCTGTACAATAGGTTTTTATCATTTGGAAAATATCAAAAATATTATTTTATAAATTTGCTACCATAGCTTTACTTTTTCATATAGTCATTTTTTCTTTGCAGATCGTAATATGAATTTGATCTGTGTTGATTGCGTTATATTGATTTATGTATATTTCCCCCCAAAATATTTGCTAAATGTATGTTTTAGAAATAATTTTTTATAAAATTAATTTTCTTTGTTATAATTACTAAGAAAAAACAGCATTTTTTCAAACTCAAATATCTTTTGAAGTATTTCTGCCCAATAAAGTTCACATTTTAAAATAATATAGAAATACTCTTTTTGCTGCCCTCATATTGTCACATAATTTTGCAAAGAACTTTCCTTTTAGTGAATTTTTTCTTTAAAAATTTGATTGCTCTTGTAACAGCTTACAGGATATTATGAAGTACCTCATCTGTATATCTTCATAGAAATTATTGTTGTGAAGCCTACAGTGTGTCAAAAGTGCTTGAAGAGTCTTGCTTTAAAGATGTCCTTGTAGATCTAAATTTTGTCAAAACATCAGTGGGGCACCATCAGTATATAGTTCAGTACCATTCTACCATATTACATAATTTGCATTAAAAAAATCCTTCAACTTTGTTGAAAATTTCTCAGGATGTGGCACTATCATCAACAGATTTACATATTAGCATAATTCTAGTATCAGTTTCAGTGACCTTGTATATGTATAATCATGAGAACATTTTTATATCTGTTGCTACACCTACTTGAAATAATAGGAAAATTTTAGTGTCTCAATTAATTGGTTGCAAGGGTCTTTGAATATATGACAGACAATTTTTCCTACTGTATTTCTATAATATATTTATCATTATTACTATTATTAAGCTTTTGAGACTTATTTGCATGTAATTTGCCAACAATAATTTTGACCTTCAGATAGTCTTGTCCCTGCTGTCATACGAGGCTTTTTTTCTTAGCAATTCTTTAAAGAATCATACAGAATGTAAGCAAATTTTTTGATGTCACGAATTTTATAAGTTTCTTTTTGCTTGTTAAAAGCACCTAATTTTCTTTGGAAAAAGTCATCTTGTCTTATCAACATGTACTCCACATGTACTTGCAAGGTAGTATGTTGGTGCATTAGGTTTCAAACTATATATAACTAAAAATACAGACCACAGTGTCTTTGCAGCAGTAACATTTCCAGTGATTCCCAATGGTAAATATAATTTTTTTAGACCTTGGATTATATTTTTTAAAATTTGTTTTCCTGTATGTATCTTCTTAAACTCTCATTACTCTTTTTGATTTTACTAGTTGCACCATCTCGTGTGCATTTTCTTTTCATGATTCCTTAAAGAACTGCTAAATTTAAAAAGCTTCATTTGATAGGAGGAACAGGATTACCTAAGATTATACAAAGGTTGAAATGAAAATTGGCAAGTTATGTACAAATAAGATTCAAAAACTTAATGATAGTAATAACAATGAATATACTCAATTACCCATTATACAGTAACAAGAAGAACTGACCATATCATATATTCAAAGAGTTATTAACTCATACACCTCAAAAGGAAATAATTTCATTTAAAATATTAATAAAAGTTGAGGTAAATTTCAATGTTAATGAAATTTTCAATTGATTATTTATAACTGATTTAGAGTAACTTTAGCTTTTATAAATTGTATTTTTGGAGTTTATGAAACAAATTTCCAAAATTAATTATATTGAAAATAAGATAGGTATTGCATTATATATAATTTCTGTACAACTGTTACATTTAAGTTTATAGACTTCATGTCCAAAAAGCAGCATGACACAAGTCATCTGTGTCACGAGCCTGCACTGACTTACAATAATGCTAACAGACTGCATCTTTGTTGAAATTCAACATTTGCCATCAAATTTGACCTTGTTTACACATATCATATTAAATAACAGCCATATCACATTCAATAGAAGTTAAGCAAAATTTTCTGCATTAGTTTTGCTTTTGTTGATTTTTATTTCAATTTTGTTCTCCTCAGGGACAAAAGGAATGTGTTGAAGTTGGAGCCATGCTTGAAAATGTTCTATAATTTTAAGTCTTTTCTTAGATATTCCTCTTCCCAAGCCGAGAAGAGGTTGCCTGTCTTTTTGAGAAAATTAGGAAAACTTTGAAAGACAATAAATTTGAAGTACTTAACAGACCACACATTGCTGTATAAACATAAGGTACTTGTATATGGGGGTGGTTCCCATGGTTCAGAGTCACATCAATCCTTACCTTGCTTCAGCTTTTTGAATAATTTCAGAAAGGCAGCATGGTATAGCTTGATAGTGCACAGGTTTGAGTCTTGGATTGACATTTACAATCTGTGAGGCAGGGGCAAGTCACTTCATATTTTTGGCTTCCATTTTCCCCATCTGTAAAATGAGAATTGAAATAAATGTGTTACCTATCTCATGATGCTATGAGACAAATTCCCTGAAAAAGAAAAGATTATTGCTACATTTGATCTAAAATTACTGTTACTGACATAGAACTGACATACTGTTCCTGCATACCTTAGGATCAAGCTCTGTATATACCAAAGTCTTACCTAGCTGATTTGATAACCAGTCAAAGACTAGTGAGCTAGTAAAGATGAATAAAAAGATACATTACATTCATAGGTTTGGCAACGAGGTGGTGACATGGATAGAGTACTGGGTCAGGAGTTAGGAAGACTCATTTTCCAGAGTTAAAATCTGGCCTCAGATACTTTCTAGCTGTGTGACCCTGAGCAACTCACTTAACTGTGCTTGCCTCAATTTCCTCATCTGTAAAATGGGCTGGAGAAGAAATGACAAACCACCCCAATTTCTTTGCCAAGAAAACCCCAAATGGGATAAAAAAGAGACAGAAACAACTGACAAATGACTGAACAACGACTCTTAGGTAAAATGCCATAGATTTTAGTGATGACCTTCTGCTTCCTATTATCACAGAGAATAACTCTCATGGTCCTCATAGGAAGAGAGAATGATCCAAAGGGAGCAAGTGGGGGACATCCATTTTCTTTGGTTGGGCCTCATAAGTTGCCTCCTCTGTGAAGATTTCCTTTGAAACTCTAGCTCACATAACTCTTTTCTGACCTCTTATAGGTCATAAATATTGTTTCTATCACACTTTTAAAAAACTTAATTATATTGTCTTATGTCATCCTTTAATTGTTTGCCTTGTGCAAGTTCTTTGTTCCAAACAAGCTAATAGGTTTAAAGTCAGAATCTGAGTCATATACTTTAAAAAGAAATCCCTCCTAGAATGTAGCACAATATATGCTGTACATATTAAAGATGGATTGAATTAAACTGGACCAAGTGGCCACTCTGCCTCTTTGTTTACCTTAGTCATTTTCTAGCCTCTTTCTCCCAGCAGACCAGCCTCTGGAGAAACTTTGGAACACTCAGTTGGGTATCTGACTTCTGATCTATGAGACTTCACTATATTAAGGTGCCTTCAGAATCAACCATGCTTTTTAACATCATCTGATTTCTGACCATAGTAGGCCCCAACATACAAATACCTTGTCACCTCTTGATCGGAGAATTGTCATAAAATCAACACTAGTGCATACATATATATGCATATATATATTGCACATATATGTATATACACACGTTTGTATATATACATACACATGCTCCATCCATATAATACACACATGCATACATACATACATGTACATGTGTATTCATATACAAGTTATCTAAATATCTGTGTTAAATGTGTAGTTACATGTATATGTGTATACACACATACATATATACACACATTTAGCTATACACACAGTAATCATCTTTCCAAATAATATATATATTATATATATAAATATATATATATTTACACGTGTATACATAAACTTTTGCATATATATACGTACATACGTATATAAAAGCATTTCACCCTTTGGGTTGTGTGTATATATGTATGTGGATATATCTATGTCTATCTAGCTATCTACATCTATCTATATCTGTATGTGTATATGTGTAAATGCATGTATGTATATGTACATGCATGTAATGGATATATATAGCTATATACATATGTGTATGCACATGTATATTCACATATACATTCATATAATACATGTCTCTATTGATAGATATAGATATGCTATGTTTAATTTTACTACATATATACATACACTGTGTGTATATATGTGTGTTTATGTGTGTATATACATATATAAACATACACATACATAATATAAATTTTAGCACATATATGTGTAGTTTGGGGTATATATACACATACATATACACATACACATGTGTATATGTATAAGCACATACACATATCTGTATGCACATATGTATGTGTGTTTATATGCATATACATACACGTGTGCATGTATGTGTATAGCCCTGGCCCCCACTGTTGCGAAGTCAGATATGTTGCATTTCTCTTTCCTCCAGGGATTTTCATCACCTTTAAAAGGGTAGGATGTGTCTAGACACTCTACAAATGGCTCTAGCCTCTACTGATGATCTTTCCCAAAGTGTTAGGGGCAGGTCCCCTTAATCCTAGTTTCGTTTAGTCACTAACACTCAGAATAGTTTTTATATATAATATCATCTTCAAAATGTATAACCATAAATATATCAATTTGTTTCCCCAAATATTGGGCTTAATTCAATCTACTCTCCTGCTTACCACCACAGTCTCAATTGGTGGAATGTGGAGGAAATTAGATTTATAGCTTAGAGCGGTTTTTATAGAGCACAGTCCCAAGTTCCAAGTCCAAAAACTGTCCTCAAATCTATGGTGCCCTGGCTTTTCTACGGGACTTCCCTTCTGTAATTCTAGCTCTGAAGTTGGCATAGCTTAAACTCCCAGGTCTGGCAGGGATCTCGATTGTCATCTGAAACCTAGAAAGACAAATGAAACAGAACGCGCATACCTCCAGACCCATTTTGGAGCTGGGGTAAATGAAGAGGATGTATCCTAGGAACTGTGATCTTCATTCTCATCTGAATGCAGCACAAGTGCTCAGGAAAAGGGAAAGACTTTCCCAGGCTGTTTATTTTTAAAGACATAGCCTTTTCTAGCTATGCAACCAATGAAAGTATCCCGACTCACATGATAAGAGAAAGACAGAGAATTCAGGGTGCCTCCATGTTAGGCAATCTGGGCCTATGCAGGGCAAGCCCCTTTATGCTCACATACATGTCCTATACACATATACATATAGATATGCATATACCTGTGTATATATGTATACATGCATTAAATACATACGTATATGTATGCACATACATATATATGTTTATATAAGAACTTTATATTTAATATCATTGACTTATTTTTTTAATCTTATTTATTTTATGCATTTAAGGACATTACTCTGAGAAGAGATCATTAAGTTTCATCAGATTCTAAATGAATCAACGACACAACAAGTTTGAGCACTCCTCTTCTAGACCAAAATCCCTTTCTACTCCCCTGTGTGTATTGCCTCCCTTGTTAGAATATGTGGTCCTTGAAAGCAGATAGTTTCATACTTTTGTATTTCTACTTAGTGCATAGCAACAGTTAATCCTTTATCATCCATTCATAGAGGACCAGTCTTGCCACTAGAAACATAGAAAGATAATCATTAAGGACCACCACAAAGCTTCTCTTACTCTCCCAAGAGAGGTGCCGTTACTGAAAATGCAATAACTCTTACTGGGGCTTTTTGGAAGGGAAGTGGTGCTGCTTCGGAATTCAGACACATGAGGCAGATGTGCTCTCCTGCTCCTCTGACTGATGACCGATGTAGTATAAGCACTGGGAGTGCATTGGTGATTCATTATATTGGGTTGCAGACTGGGCTTGCTACCTTGCCAGTAGTTTGTACCATGTGGAGGCAGACAGCTGCCTCTCCTGCTTTTCCTGAGCCTGATGGCTTATTTTAGGAAGAAAGATGGAGGAAGCAGCAAATCCTCCCAAAGAGTGCCAGCTCTTGGCGCAGGTGGCACCAGGTTTTGCTTCCCTATTCACATCTGACTCCTAGGATAGTCCCTTGTATGTACTAATCCCAATTTTAAACTGACCCTGCCTTCTCCCTACTTGTAGTTAACAACTAATCCAGAGTACTCAGGGAAAACTTTGGTTAAATGGTATGGATCTCCCTTCTTGATCAGATTGCCAACTGTTAGCTTTAATTAAGCAAGGTGTCTTATGATTTTTCAATTTGTTCTCATCTTTCTTTAGATATTTTTTCACAACCAGAAACCTCCCCTGCTTAGCTTATTGAATTGCTATTAAATAAACTCCATTTGAACTTCACATGCCATTATTATTTCCCTTGAATTCTTCCCCCACCCCCTGAAAAAATCTTTCTTCATGCTTGCCTGTACTCCTGTTTTCCTTTGGCTCTTTTACCATGTTGTTGCTCCACTCCACTCTGGTCCTGCAAGTGGACATACTTCCTGTTTTTTGGTTACTTCGCACACCTGGTAGACACAGCATCATAAGTGATGAAAATAGAGGTGATTTCATTGCAAACGATTACAGTAAAGGCTTTCAAATGACCAAACTCCAGGTTGTTGTAAATATGTAGATTCCACAATTATGCTACACAGTTAAGTAGGATCTTTGCCCACAAAAATGCCCTACCAGTTTTATTTTTTTCTGATTTTCTTTCTTCTTTAGAAAGACTATTTCCTCTCCTGACCAGTTTTCATAGCATCTGTTCCTTCTTGTTGCCAAAAAAAAGGATAGTTAGAACCCTTCTCCATAAATGAGAACAGGAAACTGGATAAATCAAACCTAGTCCAATTACCTCAACTTAAGAAACCATGCCTGACACTTGGTTTTGTTGAGCCAGACATGGCATTACAAAAAAGTGTTCCCCTGCTACTGTTCCCAGAGCCCTAGCCAAGTTACTGACCAAACATCACTTTCTAATGAAGACTGTTAGCTAAAAGTAGAACCTACTATCTACTCATTTCAATTTGAAATCAAGATGAGGAGCAGAGATGAGTTATTCTGGCTTAAAAACAAAGTCTGGTGAATGGGTGGATTAAAGCCAAGCAGAGGACAGCTAGTCTTCTTGCCAACTACTGGAGGGTCTTCTCTCCCCCACAGCTTACACTCCCTTTCCCCCAAAATAATCTGGCTCCTTCTGGATAACTGGAAATCGCAAAATCAAACACCTGTTTCCTAGATATGTAGAGCTATATGCCTGCCACTGCTGATCCATCTGTAGAATGTAACATAACATTCACCAGCTGCTTTACTTAGCATGGGGTGGAAGCAAAATCCATTGATGAAAACATCAACAACCTACTTTTATACCGCAGCGATTTCAATCCTCCTCACTTTTTTTTAAATGACATACTCACTGATATGGCTTTTGTGAGTTTTATGAAGGCAGGGACATGGACAGATACTATGCCTGAATAGAGCAAAATGGCGAAGAAATAACCCCACATGTATTTTATCCCAGTATGCAGCATTCAGAGAGCCAGTTGCAAGGCATACCAGGGTTGGGACTGAGGTCACAAAGCTAGTGATTTTTCTCATCAGGAAATAACTGCCCTTAATTGTACCCATCATTTTTTAAAGCAGCATGAAGATGCTGTGTTGCCAATAACTACCGAGGAGAGCTGGTCTCTGTGATTTCAGTAAAGTTTAATGTAGAGATTTAATCTGGGGTGAGAGAAGCAGGAGCAGATTTTTTCTAAATTTAGCTAAGGTATTATTTTCTATCTTCTCTATATGAAAGGGCTATTCTTATTCTAATTTTTTTCAACAGCTCCATCACCATAAAAACCAAACTAGCAAAAGGCATTCATTAAATACCTACTTTGCTAAGTAATATATAAAGAAAATGGGTATGGTATATTTGGTATCAAAGAATGTGTTACTCTAAGAAGAAATTTCTAATTTAAAAGTTTTTTCTGTTGATATTAGAAAATCAAATACTTATAGGGACAAGGCCAGGATATAAATCAGAGATTCATTTTAAATTATAATTATGTTGGGTGACAGGAAAAAAAAAAAAAACATTGAAACAAAAGATAAAGTCAAAAAGATGAAGACATTTATACTTTTAAATGAGCACAATGGGGGAATAGTTGCCCAGACTGAGCTAATTGACAGCTAGGTGATGCATTGAATAGAGTGCCAGGTGTGTAGTTAGGAAGATATCTTCTTGAGTTCAAATCTGGCCCCAGACACTTACTAGATGTATGACCCTGGACAAGTCACTTAACTTGCCTCAGTTCCTCATCTGTACAATGAGCTGGAGAAGGAAATGGCAAACCACTACAGTATCTTTGCCAAGAGCACCCTAAGTGGAGTCACAAAGAGTTGGATATCACTGAAAAGTGACTGAACAAAAACCAACTAAACTAAATAAAACTTGAGTCCTGCTTTTTTATTCTTGTATTTTACTGATCCCTTCCAATGAGACTCATAAAGTTGAGGAGTAGCTAAGAATCTTGGAAGATGTCATTTAATTTATTTACTTGATTTAAGGATAGAATGTAGATCAATATTTGGACTAAATATCTTTCAACATTAAATATATCAGAAAGAGAAAATTATATGTCCTATGTTGTTGTTCATTCATTTCTGACTCTTCATGAGCCCATGGACCGTATTATCCATGGCAAAGATATTGGAGTGATTTGCTATTTCCTTCTCCAGTGGATTAAGGCAAACATGGTAAAATGACTCTCCCAGGACCACACAGCTACCAAGTGTCTGAGATTGAATTTGAACTCAGATCTCCCTGAATCCAAGCCCAATGCTCTATCCAGTGTTCTTTCTAGCTGCCTCTCTATACCCTATAGGACCCAGAATTATTCCTTATGCATAGTAGGTGCACAGTAAATGATTGTTGGATAAGTACTGTACCTATTCAAATACAAGTTGTATGCCTGACCCAAATCTGACTTGTATAAAACCTGATTATAGATTATAGACTATTCTCTTTATTAGAAATATAATTGTTTATTATTATTTTAGACCCCACTCAGTCCCTTCTCTAGAGATATCATAAAGCACAGGTTAAACTTTGTCTCCACAACAAGAGTAGAAAAGTAGTACCTTCTTTTCTATTGGTAAATTCAATAGAAGTCCATGTAGTTAATTTCTTCTCCTGTATCCCTTGAGGCTACTAGAAGTGGTTGGTGAGAGGAGATCTCCAGGAATTCCCTCTCCAAATATTTTGTGTTTTGCTGATCATCTGAAAGTATTTCCATTTTTGGTTATAGATTCAAATGCTGGCTCTTTGGAGCGCATTGGGATTTGAAGAACATGGGGATGATGAGTCCCGTTGAGTAGTGGTGGCATCTAAACTTTTTTTTTTAAGTGAGAGGCTTTCCCTTGAAAACAGTAAAACCACGAGGTTGAAGGTAGTACACAAAGGATGAGACAAGTGAGAATTGGTTGTCTGTGTCAGCACACACAGAAGAGTGCCCTTGTTTATATCACAGAGGTGTCAGCCAAGCCCAAGGTACAGATGTCAAGATGAAGGTGGGTAAGATAGTTTGGAATCAAAGAAATGGAGAGGAGAAATTGATAAGGTCCCTTTTATTTCATCATTGTGGTAGGACAGCAGGCTTCTGAGAGAAATGATAGAACTGACAAAAACTTTTCTTTCCTAAAGCACATCTCCCTGATATCTTTTAGCCTTTTAATATATGTGTATATATATGTGTGTGTATGTCTATACATATATACATATATACACACATACATGTATATAACATATATTTGTATTTACACATATACACATATATATGTATGTGTGTATATATGTATATATATATACATATATATTACAGCTTTTACTCAAAAATTTTGATAGAAAAAGGTAACCTGGTATAGTTAATTGAGGGTTAATATGAGAGTTGGAAAGAATTTACTTAAGTCAACTGATCAATTAAGAAACATTTTAAAGTCTCTTCAATGCTAGGCACTTTGTTAGTTACTGCTGATACAAAGACAAACATGTAACAGGTAAATGGGGAAAGATTGTTTGTTGGGTAACAATAGATAAGAAAATAAAATGTATGGGAGGAAGGACCTGAAAAGGGAGCAATTTTTATTGCTCTCTCTCTCTAGATTATTTGGATTTTTAAAATTTTCTCTTCTTTTTCTTACAGTTTAAATTTCCATGTATAATTCTCCTTTATATTATGTCTAATTTTTGTGACAGAAATGAATTTATTTACTTTTAGAAAAAAACAAATTTCTTTATTATATGTAAATCTTTCCTATAAGGCAATTTGTTTTGCAAAGTATAGCCATATGACTTTCGCTTAATTTTTATCTCAGTTTTAGCTTTAGTTATCATATCTGAGAGAAACCTAACAATATAGTAAATGGTATGGTCCATTCATTCGAATGGACCAATATGGTAGATAAGTGAGCATTCCATGATAATCTGCTCTAATATTTAATTCTTCTCACTGTTAAGCAATTTTTCTCTATAGTTAATTTAAATCTTTCCTTCTATAATTGAAACTCATTTGGTCTGACTTGGTGCTCAGGGAAGATTTATAATACTTGTCCACTAATCTTTGTGTAATAACTCATCACATGCAGAACTCTGACTTAAGTGGGCATTTTACACGTAGAACATGGAGAGAATTGAGAAGCAAGACTTTTGAATTGACCTGTGGACTTTGAGGGGCTCCTCAGGACTCTAATTCTGACTGACCTGGGAAAGTCATACAAAGCATTAATTTTCCAGTAAAGTTCCTTTTGATCCCACAGAAAATCTAGATGGTCAGTGGGCAGAAAAACAACAAAAACAAAAACTTCTAAATGTGTCTGACTTTAATGATCAAGTTCACTCCTTTATCTTCTTCCTGTACCATTTGGTCCATTCATTTTGTTCCATATATAATCTAGATATGTTGCAATTATCCACTTGTTTCCATGGTATTGAGTAGAGATGCTTCTAGTCATGGACAGGGTATATTTGACTTATGACTCAATTCAAGCTTGTTAGCCACTGTACTTGAGAAATAAATTTGTCACTAAGGAAAATAAAATTCGGATTGTAAAACCTTAAATATGTATTGCTTAAGGAGTTGCTTAACAGCTCAAGAGGTCAGTTATAAAACCAAGGTCTTCTAGAACTAGGCTATCCGTTAAAGATTTCTCTCATTGGAAAAAATATCCTTTATTGAATAATACCTAGAGAGGTAGAAAATGTGAGTCAGGTAGTGAATTAATATTCACAGTGAATAGATCTTTACAACTCGTTATCTTGATATTGTAACATGAAGATCTGAGGCCAGAGTGATAGGAACTTTGTATGGAAGCATGGTGGATAATTTGGGATCACGTGACCCTACATAGCCTCACTATGCCAGGTTATCCCTTTTTATTAAAATTCTCATTGAGTTGATAGTTTATGTGTTCTCCTAAATTTTAACTATAGGATAACTGTGGGTTGTCTTTTACATTTCAACTTACTACTCTTGAAATTGAACCACAGAGGTTCCCTGTCCGTCCCGTACCTGAATAAGAATCTTTTCTATAACACACCTTGAAAATGATTGGCCAACCTTGCTGTCTTCCAGTGAAGTGGAATTTACTACATCCCGAGACAGCACATTCTCCTTCTAGACAACTTTAATGTATGGAAGTTTTTCCTGACATCATTTCTACATTGGTTTCTGTGCATCTTTTACACATTATTTCTAGGTCTTCCTCCACTCTAGAAAAAAATGAAATAAAAGAAATTCACTCTCTCATATGCTAACCTCTCAAACACTTGAAGAAAGCAATTGTGTGCTTCTTGCCAGCTTCTGTATTAAATATTCTCAGCTTTGTCAAGTGATCTGCATATAGAATTATCTCAAGACCTTTCACTGTCCTGGTTGCCATTTTCTGGACACTTCAAATTATGAAATCATTTAATTTAAATTCCTTTAAAAATGAAAAGCAGTTGGTAGATAGATTGGTTATTGTCTTTCGTTCTCAGAGAGGACCAAAATGACATCACTATGCTAGAGTCAAGTTTCAGTGTGTGACTATGACTGATTAGACAAATGAGCTCGGAAGTCTCTACCTCAGGTCAGGCACGAATGTCCATATAAACATTTGGGGTGGATACTCCAAATCTGTGCATCCTACATTTCCTTTGAACTGTCTCAATTCCGCTTTGCTTATAGAGCACAGCACAGCACCTTTTCTGATGTAGGCACCATATACTGAGAGGTTCTGTGCAGTGTCACACAAGTGTACGTTTTGCATTTGAACAGCATGGCCGGCCCATCAGAGTTGTGCTCTCTGAAGCAGAGTTTGAATGCTTGGCTGCTTAGTTCAAGTAAGGACCTCAATGTCTTGTACCTTATCCTACCAGGTGATCTTCAGAATCTTCCTAAGACAACTCCAATGGAAATAATTCAGTTAGGAACTAATGACAAATAGTAAAATGCCACGTCAGGAGCACTGACCTTATATTGAGAATTGACTCCGACATTTGCCACTGAAAAGTTTATTGAACTTTGGTAACATTTTTAACCCTACTGAACTCAACTCACTTATCTGTATAACTAAGGAGCAAGGTTCCTTCCATCTCTAGAACACTATAATACTAATATTGGGGGCCACCGGTATGATGTCCAGGGAATTGGATGTTCAATATACTTTTATACCTTAGAAAGTTAGAGGTATTCTTCTCAAACTAGGCAAAGTTTGAAACTGAGCAATTCTGTCATTTCTACTACATACTGTATATATTGTCAGCATCTGGAGCATAAATTAAAAAAGGTTTTTTTGAGTAATTTCCTAACACATGCCATGTGCTGAATGGAGCTTTCTAGGACTTCTACAATCGCTAACTTCAACACTCACCTCTAATATATTCCGACTTAAAGTGTGCAACCTTGTTTAAAATGCACTGCTAAAGCATATATTTTCATGTATTGCTATGTCTGAATGCATGATAACCAGGTTGAAAATCAAATTATCTGTGTTAGGGTGAATATTATAGTGTGAATACTGCCTGCTGTGCTGTGAATGAATCTTGTAAACACAATCAAATGCATCTCTCCCTTTCTCAACGCGTCCCACCCCCCCACAAGAAAAGCAATTCTTCACCTTCTGCCATCCCATTGTCACAGCGGTTCATGTTTATTGTGGGTGACATCTTCAGCTACGACGCAGCATGAGTTCTGCCATGTTGTAACTGAGCGTTCTCTTTGGAAAATCAGCATTCAGATTAAAGTTGTTTCATGAATAATGAAAAAAAATAAATATCACCCTTATACTAGAGGTATGCAAAATGCTTTGTTTAACTAAAAGTGTCTGCTGAGAAATTCTCTGGTCTCTCAAGCTGTGGGTTGTTTTATTGAGGGCAAAGAGGAGACATTTAGATGGGGCTGTTTTCACTCCATTGCTAATTTTCTATGCTGTCCCAGGGAGGGGAATGTGTTTGTATTATTTGCTGAGAAGCTACAAGCTTCAGCAAGTGACAGTCATGAGCCCAAAGCTGGGAATACCAGGTTTGCCGAGTCAGAAGTCAAGACTTCATGGCTCACAGTCTGTCAGAGTTCTTCGTTCCTGGATCTCTTGGTTTAGAGTATTTGCCAAGATCCTCTTCAAAATCATCCCAGAGAACTACTTTAATCATTTCTGAAAGTGCGTGGCTTTAGAAGCAGTAAAAACAGGAAAGAAAAAAATAAGGTTTTTCTGTTCTGTTTTGTTTTTCTGAAGAGAGGCACTCCATCGCACTGATGCAGGGCCGTACAAGGCAAGGTTATTGTAAGATCCCGGTAAAAGATATCCTCGGCACGATAGTACTGGATCTTCCTTTATGTTGGCAGCATCGTTGCCTGTTACTGCCAATTCTCCAAGGATCACCATTACAAATTTGAGGAAGAAAAAACAAACTCAGTGAATTATGGGGTTAGCTTGACCAGCCCTTTGCCTAATAAGTTTGGTTTTACCAGAGCTGATGGTTACAGGAAGAAAAAGAAGAAAAAATCACATTCTCAGTGCTTAGTAGAGTTCTTGACATATAGGAGTCACTGAAAATATGCATTGATTGATGTCCCATTCCCCATATCCACCTATAAATACATATACTTTAAATCGGTAAAATCATGTGCAAATGAATATCCAAGATCTCCTTCAAAGGAAAATGAGTCATCGGTGTTCCCTCCTTCCTCAAATGATTCCATATATAGATTTCTAATGCTATGTTTTGAGCAGAATATAAACTCCTTAAGGGTAGAAATTATTTTCATCACTGCATCTCTAGCACATAGCATGGAGTCTTATACCTAACAGGTGCTTAAGAAATGCTTGTTGGGTTTATTTGGATTCCAGCCCTTCTACCAGGTCCTCTCAGTTGGAATTTGACGTGGTGTGTGATGTTATGTGTTAATCATATTGTTTCAAGGCTCCTCTCCCATCCTCCACCTTCCTCCAGTTTTCCTGCCCCTCCCCCCTGCCCCGCAACTGGCAGGCTACCTTGTTGAGTCATTTTCCATCTACCAGCAATATAAGAAGGGCCCTCCAAAAAGTAAGGCCAGGCAACTGCTGTTATTTGCCATGCCCTAGGGATAGTTCTGAACACTTGAGCCAAGTAGTTAAATAATGCTTTCTCTTTTTTCAAATTGTATTTTTATTTACTTTTAGAAATATTTCCCAAATACGTTTTAATCTGGTTCCAATGTTGTTGGCTGCATGGTCCTCAGGCATACATAATGCTTTTAATCTCTTCCTACTTGCTTTGAATTTAGACTTTTATAACTCATTTTTTTACAAGTCCACCCCCTCAGGGTGTACCTAGTTTCTGAGACAGCATGAGTCAGTGTCACCCTCCCTTTAAACAAACAGCAGGTTCAGGCTCAGTTCTTTTCCATATTTTATCCAGAGCACTTCATGGCAGGGAAAAATTCCAAAGTTCACCAGAGAAGCATGGCAAAGCCCACAGCATTTTTCTATAATTTCTCACTTATTGATTTGAATATGGTAACTACTCAATATAAGAACTGCATCCTTTGTGGGAAGCGAATGAATGGCCATTAACTGGTAAACATTGAGTGTGACCTGTTTCCAGAAATTTGGTAAATATATTTCTGTAAATACATAATCCATGAAAGATTTTGTAAATATGAATACATATTCATACTGTATGCACATATATATTATTGTAAGACTTTTAGGTAAACATGACATTATTTCTATTATAACTTGAGGTGATTCCCTAGTAACAATTTTGTATAAATACTTCTTTACCTCAGGAAATTGTTTTGTACATGAGAATACCAAGAAAGGCTAAAGCTCTTATCATAAACAGAGGAAACAGTTTGCATTGAAGTGAAAGAAAAGAAAGATAAAAGACCATTCACATACCATTGTCAAAGCAAGAATGAGGTGGCAGATCATGAAATAATTCTTCAGATAGGAAAATAACAAAGCCAGAGGTCTGATTAGGGATATTTCAAAGCCTGTACTCAAATGTTGGTAGACAGAAAATTAGCTTAAAAAAAGATGAATGTTTCTTAACATTCAAAATATATTTCTTGAAAAAAATGTAGATGTGGGTGCCCATCAATTAGTGAACAACTAACAAAAGCTGTATATGAATATAACGAGTTGTTATTGTGCAGCAAGAATTTGTAAATATGAGGAATTCATAGAAATGTGGGGAGGCTTGTGTGAATGGACATAGAACAAGATATCTAGAATGAGAAGTACAAAATACACAATGACTCTAACAATGTAAATAAAAAGATTACCAAAAAATACAGTTGAATAATGGAAAAAAAGCAATGAATATCTTGGAGAAACATGAGTTCACTTGAGATTTGGGGGAGCTACATTTTACTTTGGACTTACAAGCAAAAAGTTTATAACAGTAAGGGTGGAAATGAAAGGCTTCCAGTCAAATAAATAGGAAGAAAAATTGCTTAAGTGACTTGGAGATGTTTGGACTGTAAGACAGAAGGAGAATTTAAAGAGGAGAAAATAGAAAAAAATTCGAACAACACAATATCAGACTAGAAACTGGTCCAGATTCTATATCTGTTTTGTTTGTTTAATCTTCTTTAATATTTTATTTTCCCAATTACATGTAAAGACAATTTAACAATTTTATTTTTCAAATTTTTAGTTTCAAATTCTCTCCATCCCTTCCCTCACTCCCTCATTGAGAGGACAAGTAATTTGACATAGGTAATACATGTGTAATCATATAAAACACATTTCCAGGTAAGTCATTCTGTGAAAAAAAACACAGACCAAAGAAAACAAGAAAAAAAGTAAAGGAAAAATATCTTTGATCTGCATTCAGTCTCCTACAGTTCCTTCTCTGGAGATGGAGAGCACCTCTCACCATAAATTCTACAGAATTCTCTTAGATCATTGTATTACTGAGAATAGGTAAGCAACTCATAGAAAGTCATCATAAAACATTGCTGTTATGGTCTACAATGTTCTCCTGGTTCTGCTCATTTCACTTTGCATCAGTTCATGTTTCATGTTCATGGATCAATTCTATGTTTTTCTGAGAACATCTTGTTCAACATTTCTTAAAGCACAATAGTATTCGATCACAATCATGTACAATTTGTTTAGTCATTCCCCAATTGATGGACATACCCACAATTTCCAATTCTTTATCATCACTAAAAGAGCTGCTATAAATATTTTTGTACACATAGGTCCTTTCTGGTTTTTGTTTTTATCATTTTGGGATACAGACCTAGTAGAAATATTGCTTGATGAAAGCTTTGGTCAAAACCACTGTATGGCTTTTAGCATAATTTCAAATTGCTCTCCAGAATGATTGAATCAGTGTACAATTTCACCAATAGTACATTAATGGTTTAATATTCTAATTCCCTCCAACACTAGTCATTTTCCTTTTCTGTCACATTAACCAATCTGACAGGTATGAGGTATTAGCTCAGACTTGTTTTAATTTATATTTTTCTCATCAGTAGTAATATAGAGTGTTTTTCATATGACATCATGATAGTTTTGATTACTTTGTCTGAAAACTGCCTGTTCATATGCTTTGACCATTTATGAGTTGAGGAATGCCTCTTATTTCTATAAATTTGAATCAGTTTTCTATTTGTTTGAGAAATGAAGTCTTAATCAGAGAAACTCAATATAATTTTTTCACAGTAATGATTATCAACTATGTATTTCCTTCCATCCTATTTTCCCTATTTATCCTGCTTTCTCTCTTCTTTTACCCTGTCCATTCTCAAACATGTTTTGCTTCTGGCTTTTACTCCACACCACCCCGAACTTCCCTCCCTTCTATCAGCTTCCTCCCTTTCTGTTATCACATTCCCTTCCTACTTTTCTCTACGGTAAGATAGATTCCTACAACAACTGAGTATATACGTTATTCGCTCTTTGAGCCAGTTCCAATGGGAGTAAAGTTCATGTGTTCCCTTCCCCACTTTCTCCACTTTTCTCTCCTCTGTAAAATTTCTTTCAGGCATCTTAAATGTCACATAATTTATCCCATTCTACCTTTCCCTTTCCCCTTCTCCCAGTTCATTCTTCTTTCTCATTTCTTAATTTTATTACTTTTTTTTTAGATAATCACATCATCACTTTCAACTCACACCTCTGCTTTCTGTGCATACTCCTAACTGCCCTAATGATGAGAAAGTTTTTAGGAGTTATAAATATCATTTTCCCATTCAGTAATATAAACAGCTTAACCTTTTCGAATCACTGGTGATTTCTCGTTCCTGTTTACCTTTTTATGCTTCTTTTGCATGTTGTATTTGACAGTCAAATTTTATATTTAGCTCTGGTCATTTCATCAGGAAAGAGAATGTCTGGACTCCTTTTTAGATTGACTTTTAGGTAGTGTAATAACTCTTAAATTATCTCTGCTGGATCTATTTTCTAGGTCAGTTATTTTTCCAATGAGATACTTCAAATTTTCTTCTATTTTTTTCATTCTTTCAATTTTGTTTGATTGTTTCTTGATATCTCATTAGCTTCTGCTTGACCTATTCCAACTTTTAAAGAATTATTTTCTTCAGTGAGCTAATGTACCTGCTTTTCCATTTAGATAGTTCTACTTTTTAAGGAGTTCTCTTCAGTGACTTTTTGTATATCATTTTCCATTTGGCCACCTCTGCTTTTCAAGACTTTCCTTTCCTCATTGGCTTTGTGTACTTCTTTTACAATTTGGTCTATTCTGTTCTTTAAAGTGTTTTAAAGTTTTATTCAGTACTTTTTTGTGCCTCCTTTGCTGAATTTTTGATTCTTTTTTTTCATGATTTTCTTGCATCACTCTTATTCCTCTTGTCATTTTTTCTCTATCACTTCTATGTGATTTTTAAAATCCTTTTTGAGTTCTTCTATGGTCTGAGACCAATTCATGTTTTTCTCCAATACTTTTAATGTAGTAGTTTTGACTTTGTTGTGTAGAGAAAATTGGTGAAGGAAAGAGAAGATTGGTGCAAGTCTAAAGTGGAGATAAGTAGGTCTGTGGTTATTCAGTTATTTTGGCAAAGGAAAAGAAATTGAATAAGGTTGTAAAATTACTTAGAAATGCTAATTTACTGAAAAAAATTTGATTGGTGACTTAGAATTGCAGTGTAAATGTCCAAAAGTAACTTTAACAAGCAAGACTAAAAATCTCTACTATTTTGGAAAGTAGCACAAATTGTATAAGGAATGAATCAACTCTTTGATGTTTGAATTTTGTCAGTAGCTGAGTGATTACTCTCTGCCAAATGTAGCCTGATTTCCCTTCTGAAAGA